>NC_138779.1:14542519-14677582 GCF_965119305.1 Pelophylax lessonae | reverse complement strand
GTGCCAGCCAGCACACAGATTCTGGATCCTATGCTCCTATTCATTACAATGCACCAAATCTGTACAATGTATACATTATCCTATATGTCAATGTTTGGGTAAGTGTACCATGTACCATATTCATAAATAATTATCCAAATTATGAACCAAAAAAAAAAAAAAAAATCCCATAAATAATTCCATAAACCCATAAATAATGCAAATAATCCAGATAAGTAACAAAAAAATCAATAAATACTTGGTAAATATTCCAAATAATAAACAAAAAAAATTCCCATAAATCATTCACATATCCAAAAAAAAAATTGTCCAAATAATTAACGAAAAATCCATCAATAATAAATAATCCAAACCATAAACAAAAAAAAGGAAATCCTTTAAACAATTCCCAAATCCATAAATAGTAATTAACAATCCAAATAATAACTAAAAAATATATAAATAATTGATAAATAATCTGAATAAACAAAAAAAAAATTCCCATTAATGATTATCATTATTATTATTATAAAGGATTTACAGTGGGTAAGGAAAGTATTCAGACCCCCTTAAATTTTTCACTCTTTGTTATATTGCAGCCATTTGCTAAAATCGTTTAAGTTCATTCTTCTTCCTCATGAATGTACACATAGCACCCCATACTGACAGAAAAACACAGAATTGTTGACATTGTTGCAGATTTATTAAAAAAGAAAAACTGAAATATCACATGGTCCTAAGTATTCAGACCCTTTGCTCAGTATTTAGTAGAAGCCCCCTTTTGATCTAATACAGCCAGGAGTCTTTTTGGGAAAGATGCAACAAGTCTTTCACACCTGGATTTGGGGATCCTCTGCCATTCCTCCTTGCAGATCCTCTCCAGTTCTGTCAGGTTGGATGGTAAACGTTGGTGGACAGCCATTTTTAGGTCTCTCCAGAGATGCTCAATTGGGTTTAAGTCAGGGCTCTGGCTGGGCCATTCAAGAACAGTCACGGAGTTGTTGTGAAGCCACTCCTTCGTTATTTTAGCTGTGTGCTTAGGGTCATTGTCTTGTTGGAAGGTAAACCTTCGGCCCAGTCTGAGGTCCAGAGCACTCTGGAGAAGGTTTTTGTCCAGGATATCCCTGTACTTGGCCGCATTCATCTTTCCCTCGATTGCAACCAGTCGTCCTGTCCCTGCAGCTGAAAAACACCCCAACAGCATGATGCTGCCACCACCATGCTTCACTGTTGGGACTGTATTGGACAGGTGATGAGCAGTGCCTGGTTTTCTCCACACATACCGCTTAGAATTAAGGCCAAAAAGTTCTATTTTGGTCTCATCAGACCAGAGAATCTTATTTCTCACCATCTTGGAGTCCTTCAGGTGTTTTTTAGCAAACTCCATGCAGGCTTTCATGTGTCTTACACTGAGGAGAGGCTTCCGTCGGGCCACTCTGCCATAAAGCCCCGACTGGTGGAGGGCTGCAGTGATGGTTGACTTTCTACAACTTTCTCCCATCTCCTGACTGCATCTCTGGAGCTCAGCCACAGTGATCTTTGGGTTCTTCTTTACCTCTCTCACCAAGGCTCTTCTCCCCCGATAGCTCAGTTTGGCCGGACGGCCAGCTCTAGGAAGGGTTCTGGTCGTCCCAAACGTCTTCCATTTGAGGATTATGGAGGCCACTGTGCTCTTAGGAACCTTAAGTGCAGCAGAAATCTTTTTGTAACCTTGGCCAGATCTGTGCCTTGCCACAATTCTGTCTCTGAGCTCTTCAGGCAGTTCCTTTGACCTCATGATTCTCATTTGCTCTGACATGCATTGTGATCTGGAAGGTCTTATATAGACAGGTGTGTGGCTTTCCTAATCAAGTCCAATCAGTATAATCAAACACAGCTGGACTCAAATGAAGGTGTAGAACCATCTCAAGGATGATCAGAGGAAATGGAAAGCACCTGAGTTAAATATATGAGTGTCACAGCAAAGGGTCTGAATACTTAGGACCATGTGATATTTCAGTTTTTCTTTTTTAATAAATCTGCAACAATGTCAACAGTTCTGTGTTTTTCTGTCAGTATGGGGTGCTATGTGTACATTCATGAGGAAGAAGAATGAACTTAAATGATTTTAGCAAATGGCTGCAATATAACAAAGAGTGAAAAATTTAAGGGGGTCTGAATACTTTCCGTACCCACTGTATATAGCAGTTTACGCAGCTCTTTACAACTTGAGGGTAAACAGTACAACTACAAATACAATACACTTTAATACAGGAGGAATTAGAGGGCCCTGCTCGTTAGAGCTTACAATCTAAGAGGGAGGGTAATTATTCAGAAATGAATAAATAATAAACAATCTGACCACCCACAGTTGTTACTGGAGATGGTTTCTTGGTTCATCATTGGTCATTGTAAATATGCCGCACTTTAGATGTACCGTATGCTTGTCCACCAAGACAATCTTCATATGTCTCTTGATTTGCACTTGTATTTTGTTTGCAATTGCACTGTACTTCTATGTTATTGCTTTAATTCTAATAAAACTTTAATGGAAAAAAAGAATACTAAATAATCCAAATAATTTAACAAAAAAAACCATAAATAATAAATAATCTAAACAATATACAAAAAAAATCCTATAAATAATTCCCAAATCCATAAAAAGTAATAAACAATCGAACTAACAACAAAAATATCGAAATAATTGATAAATAATTCAAATAATAAAACAAAAACAAAAAATTCCCATAAATCATTCCCAAATCCATAAATAATAATAAATAATCCAAATAAATACCAAACAATCCATAAATAATAAATAATCCGGTCAGTGAACAAAATAAAATTCCCATAAATGTATTCCCAAATCCATAAATGATAATAAACAATCCAAATAAATAATCTAAATGATTTCCAAAAAAAATCCATAAATAATTCATAAATAGTCCAAATAATTAACAAAAAAAAAATCCATCAATAACTCCCAAATCCATAAACAATCCTAATATATTTGGACAACCAGTCCTTTTTTTTTTCCATTGTGAGTCATCGGAGCTCCTGGGGTTGGGTGGAGGTTGGGGGGAGCAGCTGCTCGCTGTGCAGGCAGAAGAGATTTTGGCTGGCAGACGGATCCCTCCCATAATCATTTCTAAGCGCAGAGCTGACGATCGCCTGCGGGGATCCATGTTTTTCTGAGCTTCCCACGCTGTTTATAGGCTGATGGCATGATGTTGTCACTTGCTGCGCTGGTGGGTCACACGCCTTGGGGTGGAGGGGGTGAAGAGGGGGGTGACGGCAGATTTGGGTCAATGTGTCTTTACATCCTGGGCCCACGTGTGCCTAGGCACAGCCCAGTGGGAGGACGTTGGGTGACAAAGCTCGCCTTGTGAGCAGCTGCAGTTTAGATTTTCCAGAGTCAGACTGCGCGCTGCCAGCGTCTAGGAATAGCCGGAGCAGACAGACCTCTCCGTAGAAAGGATCCCACCATCGCTCTTCTTCCTTTAACTTGCAGGTCAGTAAGGTGTCTCCGGGCCCCGGGGCCCCAATATAGGCCGCCGTCTGTACTTGTAGAGTGCAGGCTGTGGCTTTAAACGCAGGGATTGGTGCAATTGTTGGCTTTGAGCTCTCTGACCCTCCCCTGTAGTAGGTTTGCAGTCTCTGACAGTCTCCTGTAGCATTGCATACACGCAGGGGTGCTCAGCCTGTGGCCCTCCAACTGTTGCTGAACTACAAGTCCCATGAGGCATTGCAAGGCTGACAGTTACAAGCGTGGCTTCCAAAGGCAGAGGCATGATGGGACTTGTAGTTCTGCAACAGCTGGAGGGCTGCCAGTTTGACACCCCTTCTCTAAACTATGGGTGCTCAGCCTGTGGCCCTCCAGCTGTTGCGGAACTACAAGTCCCATGAGGCATTGCAAGGCTGACAATTACAAGCATGACTTCCAAAGGAAGAGGCATGATGGGACTTGAAGTTCTGCAACAGCTGGAGGGCCGCCAGTTTGAGACCCCTTCTCTAAACCAGGGATGCTCTAAACCAGGGATGCTCAGCCTGTGGCCCTCCAGCTGTTGCGGAACTACAAGTCCCATGAGGCATTGCAAGGCTGACAGTTACAAGCGTGGCTTCCAAAGGCAGAGGCATGATGGGACTTGTAGTTCTACAACAGCAGGAGGGCCGCCAGTTTGAGACCCCTTCTCTAAACCAGGGATGCTCTAAACCAGGGATGCTCAGCCTGTGGCCCTCCAGCTGTTGCGGAACTACAAGTCCCATGAGGCATTGCAAGGCTGACAGTTACAAGCGTGGCTTCCAAAGGCAGAGGCATGATGGGACTTGTAGTTCTGCAACAGCAGGAAGGCCGCCAGTTTGAGACCCCTTCTCTAAACCATGGGTGCTCAGCCTGTGGCCCTCCAGCTGTTGCGGAACTACAAGTCCCATGAGGCATTGCAAGGCTGACAGTTACAAGCGTGACTTCCAAAGGCAGAGGCATGATGGGACTTGTAGTTCTGCAACAGCTGGAGGGCCACAGGTTAACTCACCCATGGCATACAGTATACTGAATATTATGTGTGGCTCCTTGGCCCTTGCTGTGTGGCCCTCAAGCCCTGGCAGCTTGGAGTGGGAATGTTGATTTGTAAAGGAGATGAAAGTACGGTGAGCTCTAGCAGTTTGATGTCATCGGTCTCTGACTGTCTCCAACCACCAGGGTCGGGACAAGGGGTGGGCAGAAGGGACAGCTGCCCTGGGCTCAATGGTTTATTGCAGGGATAGGGGAGCCCTCACCCTAACCCTAAGAGAAGGAGGGGGGGGGGGGTGCAGTTTGGCATCTTTGCCCTGGGTGCTGGATAACCTTACCTTGTCCTGACACTGCCAACCACACCTGTAGCACATCTCTGTAGTCTCTGACAGTCTTCTGTAGCATTGTATACAGAATACTGAATATTATGTGTGGCCCTCAAGCCGCAGCAGCTTGGAGTGTGAACGCTGATTGAAACTATTTTGAGCTCTAGCAGTTTCATGTCACCATTCTCTGATTGTCTCCAACCACACCTGCAGCATGACTCTGACACTCTCTTGTATTGCCGGCAGTCTCTGAGAATCTTCTCCAGGATGACATATACTGAATATGTGTAGCTCTATGGTAATGACCCCCCCCAGCACCTAGGGGTGAGGGCAGTCCTATCTATCATAGTACAAGTCTCTGACTGTCTCTTATAGCATGCCTTCAGTCTCCAACCACACATGTAGCATCTCTCTGGCATGTCCCTATAGTCTCTCTGACAGTCTTCTGTCGCATTACATACATCTTATGTGTAGCTCTTTGGCAGTGTGTAGCCCCCCCAGCCCCAGCAGCTAGGAGTGAGAGCAGTCCTATGTATCATGGTACCAGTCTCTGACTGTCTCTTATAGCATGCCTTTGGTCTCCAACCACAGATGTAGCATGTCCCTATAGTCTCTGACAGTCTTCTGTCTTATTACCTAAATGTTATTTGTGGCTCTTTGGCAGTGCGTGGCCCCCAAGCTCCAGCAGCTGGGAGTGAGAGCGTTGACTGGTGAACAAGCTGTAATGGCAGGGAACTCTAGCAGTCCCATGTATCATAGTATCAGTCTCTGACTGTCTCTTATAGCATGTCTTTGGTCTCCAACCACACATGTAGCATGTCCCTATAGTCTTTGACAGTCTTCTGTCACATTACATGTATCCTTATGTGTAGCTCTATGGTAATGATGCCCGCCCCAGCCCCAGCAGCTAGGAGTGAGAGCAGTCCTATGTAGCATGGTACCAGTCTCTGACTGTCTCTTATTGCATGCCTTCAGTCTCCAACTACACGTGTAGCAAGTATCTGACTATGTAGCATGTCACCTGTAGGCTCTGACACTCTTCTGTTGCAATACATAAATCTTATGTGTGGCTCTTTGAGAGTGTGTGGCCCCCAAGCTTCAGCAGCTGGGAGTGAGAGCGTTAAATTGTAAAGAAGCTGTAATGGCAGGGAACTCTAGCAGTCTCATGTATCATGTTGCCAGTCTCTGACTGTCTCTTGTAGCATGCCTTCAGTCTCCAACCACACATGTAGCATGCTTCTGACCATGCAGAAAGTCTCTGTAGTCTCTGACAGTGTTCTGTCGCATTACATAAATCTTATGTGTAGCCCTATGGTAATGTGCACCCCCCCCCCCCCAGCACCTAGGGGTGAGAGCAGTCCTATGTATCATGGTACTAGTCTCTGACTGTCTCTTATAGCATGCCTTCAGTCTCCAACCACACATGTAGCAGCTCTCTGGCCATGTAGCAAGTCTCTGACCGTCTTCTGTCGCATTACATATATCTTATGTGTAGCTCTTTGGCAGTGTGTAGCAGGGGCAGACTGGCAACATTTGGCCCAGGGGGCAAGTACAAACCAGAGGCCCATGGTGTAGCGTCTTGGCCCCCCTCCCACTTTCCCTCACCCCCCCCTCCCATTCTCCCAATCCAACTCCTGACCCCCATTTCAAGCAGAAGCCTTGCTCCAGATACTTTCTACTTACTGACTGAACCTGGGTTCCTGACCTGGCCAGCAGGGGGAGGTTGGAGAGAGCTGGGCAGCTCGGTTGGGGCTAGCTGGGGCAGAAGAGTCTTCAGTGGGGCATGGAACCGGCCTCTGCTCAGACACAGTTTACATCCATGCTGGAGGGGCTGCGCTTTGTCCTTGTCTTCATCCAGCACTCAGTAGGTCAGAGGCAGGGACTTTTTACTTCTCTTTACCAGGAATCCTATAGGCATGTCTGTGGCAAAAGCGGTGCAGTCTTTTTACGAGGCATCAGAGCGGCCCAGGGGGCAATTGCCCCCCTACCCCCTGGCCCAGTCCTCCCCTGGTGTGTAGCCCCCATGCTTCAGCAGCTAGGAGGGAGAGTAGTCCTATGTATCATGGTACCAGTCTCTGACTGTCTCTTATAGCATGCCTTCAGTCTCCAACCACACATGTAGCATGTCTCTGACCATGCAGCAAGTCTTTGACAGTCTCCTGTTGCATTACATATATCTTATGTGTAGCTCTTGTCTTGAGCATTGAATTGTAAAAACGAGCTGTAATGGCAGGGATCTCTAGCAGTCTCGTGTATCATAGTACCAGTCTCTTATAGCATGCCTTCAGTCTCCAGTCACACCTGTAGCACATCTCTGACCACCTCTCTTATAATTAGGTCTAAAGTCTCAAAGTCTCCTGTAGCATTGCAAATGCTGGAAGCCCAACTCTGGGAATTAGAAGGAAAAAAATCTTCTAGCCCCCTGCATTGCAAGGGTAAATGCTCATGTCTAGAGCCCTGGTGCCCAACCTGGGGCCCTTTGTTACTTGCTGTGCGGCCCTTTGCAGGAGCCAGCAGTTAGTACAGAAGGTTTCAATGACAGTGAACTCTAGCAGTCTCATGTAGCATCCCTCTCTCTATCTCCTGTAGTGTCTGTTCACTCTCCAAGCACCCAGATTGCATGTCTGCAGTCCCTGATCACCTCCTATAGTATGTCTGAAGTCTCTAACAGTCTCCTATTATATACTGAACATTATCTGCGGCCGCTTTGAAGCTGTCAGGGGCCACAGTTAAAGCGGGGCCGGGTGGGTAAGAGGGGCGGCTGCCCTGGGTGCAATGGTTTATTGCAGGGATAGGGGTGCCCTGACACTAACCCTAAAGGAAGGGGGGGGGGGCGCAGTTTGGCCTCTTTGCCCTGGGCGTTGGATGACCTTGTCCCGAGTTAAAGCCCCCCACTCCTTGTATGTTGACAACCACTGGTCTAGAGAGGAAGAAGAATAGGGATTAATACTTAACCCTATCACAAGCAATGGCTGGTGGAGGAGGCAGGAGTGCCACCGCGGCCATGAGAGGCATAGAGAAGAAGCTGGTAGGTAGGTATTTCATCCTATTCTTGCACCCCCTAGACTGAACAAGCACCTAACTCTTGCAGCGGAGGGAGGGTAGGTGGGCACAGCAAGGGTTTATTTTTTTCTAATTCACAGACCTGTGCTTGAATGTTATGTGCAGGACCCCTATGTGATGCCAAGGACCACAGTTGAGGTCCCCATATCTACCAAGTTGACCACTACTGTTTAAAAAAAAAAATAGGCCCAGAGTTGCTTTGCTGTTGCATCTGTGTTTTCAAGGTGATCAGGTACAATTTTTGTATTAAAGGAAAGCTATGCTAGACTTCTACCGGTCATGTTGGTCCATTGGACTTCAATGCTGTGAGTCATTGACCTAAGATTAGGAGTGCTGACCTCACTCTTATCTGACTCTCACGCTTGTTCCTTGCTAGACTTCTACTGGTCATGTTGGTCCATTGGACTTCAATGCTGTGAGTCATTGACCTAAGATTAGGAGTGCTGACCTCACTCTTATCTGACTCTCACGCTTGTTCCTTGCTAGACTTCTACTGGTCATGTTGGTCCATTGGACTTCAATGCTGTGAGTCATTGACCTAAGATTAGGAGTGCTGACCTCACTCTTATCTGACTCTCACGCTTGTTCCTTGCTAGACTTCTACTGGTCATGTTGGTCCATTGGACTTCAATGCTGTGAGTCATTGACCTAAGATTAGGAGTGCTGACCTCACTCTTATCTGACTCTCACGCTTGTTCCTTGCTAGACTTCTACCGGTCATGTTGATCCATTGGACTTCAATGCTGTGAGTCATTGACCTAAGATTAGGAGTGCTGACCTCACTCTTATCTGACTCTCACGCTTGTTCCTTGCTAGACTTCTACTGGTCATGTTGATCCATTGGACTTCAATGCTGTGAGTCAGAGTTGTATAAAGTACTCGAAACCCATACTTGAGTAAAAGTACATGTGCTCGATCAAAAAGTGACTTGAGTAGAAGTGGAAGTGCTCGATCAAAAAGTGACTTGAGTAGAAGTGGAAGTGCTCGATCAAAAAGTGACTTGAGTAGAAGTACTAAAGTATTCAACATTTTTTGTACTTAAGTATTGCAAGTAGTTTTTTTTTTTTTAATTTTGCTACTCAAGTACTGAAAGTAGAAGTAGAAGTACTGTGTTATGTAGTTATTAAAGAAAGAAGTCAAAAGTTTGAACATCATATTGTTTTTTATTATTTCAAATGCAGCTTTTATTTATACATACATTAGCATTTATTTTCCTATGCGCTGATAATACACATGTTTTGAGCTTCATGTAACCTGCCATCTACTGTTCTGGCTGTGGTCATTTTTATAATTGTAACGAGTAACTATGCAGCACAAAAAAAAAAAAATATCGGAGTAGAAGTATTGAAATCATTGAAAAAATGTAGTGAAGTAAAAGTGGAAGTAGGAGAAAAAAATTCTACTCTAGGAAAGTACAGATACCGCCTTTCCGTACTTAAGTACAGTAGTGAAGTAATTCTACTTAGTTACTATACATCTCTGTGAGTCATTGACCTAAGATTAGGAGTGCTGACCTCACTCTTATATGACTCTCACGCTTGTTCCTGGTCGGTGACTCCAAAAGGTATTCACGTCAGAGACAGCCAAGAAGAAGGTGGTCATAAATGTCATCCTTCAAATTTATGGACAGGTTTCCTTTTAAGGATCATCTACAGTTCTACACCCAATTTTGTGATGTGTTTAATAAAGCAGAGCTTTGGTTTATAGGTTTTGCCAATAAGATCAGCATTGAAAAATGACTTCTGTCCATGGTTGTTAATGGTTTATAACCTTGTTTCTATGTGTAGCCATCTTTGAAGGTGGCCTCTGCTTCCTGCTTAGTTGACCTTGGGTTGGGCTTGGGTTTGGTTCAAACCCAGAACCTAGCGGTCATTGCTGGGCCAATGAGTTGTGGGCAGGGGATGTACACAAATTGGTGGGGATTCTTATGGCATCATTACCTTAAATTCGTCACATGGTCAATGTCCTTGTCCTAAAATGGCCAAATTAGGTCAATGATGTCACAAGCACTCCTGTTCCTTTTGCACATGTGCAACAGCGGGGTGGGGAATCTGGGAATTTGCTACCTGCAGCTCCTTGGGCATGCAATGACAGCTAACTTCCAGGTTCAAATCAAACCCAAGCTGATCATCACTACTCAACAGTCCTCGAGCAGGGAAGGCCAGCTACACAAAATATTACTACAAAGAACATTTAGCAGTTGATGTAAAGAGCAGCATGTCTTTGTGAAGGGAATAAACTCTAGGGTAGGTAGGTATTTAGGAGCGCCTAGTACAAAAGTTTATATCACCCAGAGGTCTTTTTTGAAATGTTTATTGGTTAAGTGCATAAAATACAGCCAAGGCATTTCAGGGGAAAGCCCCCCTTCATCAGGGCTTGAGCAGTGGATGTTATTACCTGTAGGTACAGTAAATATCTCCTAAGAGTCGGTTCACACTGGGGCGACATGACTCCTTACTACTTCGGGAGGCGACTTGTCAGTCCCGTGCACCACGACTTCGGAGCGACTTGCAGGGACCTCACATAATGGAAGTCTATGCAAGTCGCTCCGAGGTCGCCCCGAAGTAGTACAGGACCCTTTTTCTAAGTCGGAGCGACTTGTGTCGCTCCTATTAGAACGGGTCCTGTAGCAGGCAATGGACCGCGAGGGAGCACGACTTGTCAGGCTAACAAGTCGCGCTAATGTGAACCAAGTCTTAACGTGCACTGTTTAGAAGATGTTTATTTTTGCATCGCCGGTGACGTCACTGCGCTGTCAATGGACGGCATGCCGTCCATAGAGGGAGCTGTGCTGCGGACGTGACTCCCATGCACATGCAAGAGAGTGACAGCATCACAGCGCTGCCAATAAAACCACGGCTGCCCGTGAACCTAGATGGAAGACCGGGTAAAAATGGAAGCCCTGTCAGGGGTGAAAGCACTCTGCTGGAGGGCTTCGTTTTCAGGTAAGTCTTTCAAAATGTGCCAGTATGCTATGCATACTAGCACATTTATGACATTAATTTGCAGGGATAATATATATATATATATATATATATATATATATATATATATATATATATATATAATTTTTTTTTTTTTTTTTTTCCTGCGGTTTACTACCACTTTAAAATAATGATGAGATGCAATAGAAGACTAATGTCAAGGCTTGAATAAAGACAAGTCAGTTTTTTAAAGGCACTATGAACTGCTGGCTGAGTTTTCATAAAGGGAATGTCTTTATACATCAACACGCATCCAAAAAACAGGGTTTATTCCTCATTTTGGGATAATGGAAAAAATTCCTTTGTGCTGCTGTGGCCAACTGTCCATCAGAACCATTGCTCTATAGAGCAGATGCAATCTCATTTACTCCCACTTTTTTACAGTGGTTCCATCAGTGCAAGGTATGGAGCATTTAACTTTACTATGTGAAGCATGGAGATGCCCAGCCAACATAGCTAGTCAGCCCATAGTAAGGTAGATCAAGAGGAGTTGCTCCACATCCTAGACACATGTTCCATATCCTGTCCTAAAGGAAAGTTTTTGTTGCCCAAAGCAGATAATGAGGAATCTTCCTTGCTGTCTTAGAACATTGAAAGGTTAAATTTGGTTTTATGAGTTCCCAACAACGGTTCCTCCCTGAGATGTCTATGCCAAGATAGCTAGTCAGCCCAAAGTAGGGTCGGCCAAGAGGAGTTGTTCCATATCCGAGATAGGTGTTCCATTCTCCGTCCTGAAGGAACGTTTTTGTTGCCCAAAGCAGATGAGAACCTTCCTTGCTGCCCTAGAACATTAAAAGGTTGAATATGGTTTTATGGGCAACTACAATGGTTCCCCCTTGTGATGTCTATGCCAAGATAGCTAGTCGGCCCATAGTAAGGTCGGCCAAGAGGAGTTGTTCCACATCCTAGACAGGGGTTCCATACTTCATCCTGATGGAAAGTATTTGTTGCCAAAAGCAGATGAGAATCTTCCTTGCTACCCTAGGACATTGAAAGGTTGAATATGTCTTTATGGGAAACCACATTGATTCTTCTTGAGATGTCTGTGCACAGAACAAGAAATCTGATCACCTCTGTCATTCTCCAGCTGTCCTTATCCTGATCTCTGATTCACTGTAGTAAGGGAAAACAAATGGTTCCAATTTCAGATGGTTTGATAAAAAAGAGAATGCTCCCTTTTTTCCAATGCCTCCTATGGTTAACTCTTCTTTGTCTTCCACAGATGATCCTCCGCTGATCCTTGCGTTTGGGTACTCATCATGGAGCTTTCTCCCTCCCCGCCTTCCCCTGACTCCTCTCTGCCCTTTTACGACTCCTCACATGCCCTTCACCTCCTGCGAGGTATCAATGAGCTGAGGGCCGAGCAGAAGTTCTTTGACATGACTGTAAGCGCTGGAGGGCAAGACTTCCCATGCCACCGTACTGTTTTAGCCGCCGCCAGCAACTACTTCCGCGCCATGTTTGCGGGGAGGCTGCGGGAGAGCCAGGCTGAGCGGGTGGAGCTGCATCAGGTCACCGGGCCCATCCTGGGCCTGCTGGTGGATTTCTGCTACACTGGCCGGGTGACTGTCACTCAAGAGAACGTGGAGCCTCTCCTACAGGCTGCGGACCTCTTCCAGTTCCCTTCAGTGAAGGAGGCCTGTTGTGCCTATCTGGAGCGTCAGCTAGATGTCAGCAACTGTCTGGAGATCCAGGACTTCGCTGAGGCCTACGCCTGCCGGGGCCTGGCCGAGAGCACCAAGCGCTTCATCCTGGCCCACATGCCACAGCTGGCCCAGGCCCGGGAAGTGGAGAGGTTGCCGTGGCAACGGATGCTGGAATATATCATGGATGACCGCCTGTGCGTGGACAAGGAAGAAACGGCTTATCAGATTATCCTCAGGTGGGTCAGGGCCGACCTCCCCCACCGCCAACACCGATGGCCCGAGCTCTTCCAGCACGTCCGCCTGCCCTTCATCCGCCGCTTCTACCTGCTGGCCCATGTGGAGAGTGACCCCCTGGTCTACTTCAGCCCCTCTTGCTTGAGGCTCATCGGGGAGGCCCGTGCCTTCCAGTCTTCCGAGTACGACCGCCATGACCTGCCCTGCGAGAGGATGAGGCCACGGCCCTCCACGGGACTGGCGGAGATCTTGGTGATGGTCGGCGGCTGCGACCAGGACTGTGACGAGCTGGTGACAGTGGACTGTTATAACCCTCACACGGGGCAGTGGAGGTATCTGGCGGAGTTCCCAGATCACCTGGGAGGAGGTTACAGCATCGCAGCACTGGGGAATGACATCTATGTGACAGGTGAGCAGTGATCTTGTTTACTGGGCCAATTATTTCGGCCATTAAAGAAGAAGTCTCAATTAGATTTTTATTAATGTTTTGGTTCCTCAGGGGACAAGGTGTATGTAGTGCTTTGTCCAAGGCTAGCTGTGAGGGCGGACGGGGCTGTATGAGGGTATACGCATGCGTGTGTTTATGCAAGTACCATTTATACCCGCATCAGCCATTCATTTTCTATGGGCAGCTCCTCTGGAACACCCATAGCTTCCAAGGAGTGAAATATGGCCAAATGTTACATTTGTATGACTGCACGTGCTCTTGTGCATGTAGCGCTACCCCCGTAGGGGCTGCTGTGAGTTTCCCAAATCAGTGCAAGGCAGCCAGGCACACAGCAAACATTCCATCCACTCTGGCTCAATAAGCAATCTAGGGGTTGTTTTTTTCTTTAGATTTATTGGGAGTAGAACTTGGGAGAGTATCTGGGGGACTTCAAAATGAAACGCGTTGCTGGTGGAGGACACTTCTATCTTAGTAGTAATAATACTATTCATGGAGGTAGTAGCAGTAGACTAGGACAGCCTATAGGTGCACAGCTGAGGACCATGCAGTAGTATGTAGACCAGCCTTTCTCAACCTTTTCAACATGGAGGAACCCTTGAAATAATTTTCAGGTCTCAGGGAACCCCTGTAAAAAATGACTACATCTACAACTCATGATACATTAATATGATGGTCAGTGGGAAGAATGCTCCTTACACTTGTGGACATTGGGAAGAATTACCTTCTTCCAGATAGCTAAAAGGATCAATGGTGTCAGGGGAACTTATCTGAGAGGCAGAAATTGCTTATTGCTCAAGGAACCCCTAGCAACCTCAGGAGGAACCCTGGGGTCCAAAGAAGGGCAACTAACCTAATTGGGGGATTGGAGGACCTCAATTATGAGGAGTGATTACAAGCTCTTACATAGTTACATAGTTAGTGAGGTTGAAAAAAGACATCAGTCCATCCAGTTCAACCTATGATGTGTGTGTGTGTTTGCTGTTAACCGTACATTGTATACCCCTGTATGTTGTACATTGTATACCCCTGTTTAATTTATTCAACTTGGAGAGGAGACACCTGAGAGAGGACATGATAGCGATATTCAAATACCTCAATGGCGATCCCAGCATAGGTAAGAAACCATTTAGTCTCAAGGAGTGCAAGAGGATACGTGGCCAGACAATGAGATTAGAGGAGAGGCAGTTTAACCTTAAGCTGTGTAAGGGGTTCTTCACTGTAAGGGTGGTGAGAATGTGGAACTCTCTTCCACAATTGGTGGTAGCTGCGGGGAGTATGGCTACTTTTAAAAGACTCTTGGACGTGCATCTCACAGAACACAACATTCAGGGTTATGGGAAATGATCAGGCCACTGACACACACACACCTGTACAGGTTGAACTGGATGGACTGTCTTTATTCAACCTCAACTACTATGTTCCACGGAACCCTGGTTGAGAACCACTGATGTAGAGGAAGTGATAGGAAGCTGAAACAGTCCAAGTTTCACGGCTGGGGACCATGAAAAGTCTCAGCACTAGCAACGAGGCTCTACTCACAGGATCCTAGAACACACACAGTCCATTGGTGTAGCCCCAGCAATGCTCCAAGGGCAAGCGGCCCCCTGGAGCTCACAGCCCCGTTCCCACTCAGGAAAAAAGAAGACTATCTCCTCCTATTTAACAGGAATGTATCTACCATCTGGGCACACCCCCACAGGGATTGGCTAAGCCAGCCTTTCTCAACTTTTTCAACACAGAGGAACCCTTAAAATAACTTTCTGGAAGCCCTGCTAAACATGACTATATCTACATCTCATGGTACGTTACTGTGACAGTCAGTGGGATGAATGCACATTACACTTGTGGTCATTGGGAAGAATTACCCCCTTACAGATAGCTAAAGAGATCAATGATGTCAGTGGGAACTTATCTGAGAGGCAGAAATTGCTCATTGCTCAAGGAACCCCTAGCAACCTCTGGAACAGGGTTTCTCAACCAGGGTTCCTCCAGAGGTTGCTAGGGGTTCCTTGAGCAATTTCTGCCTCTCAGATAGGTTTCCAATGACGCCATTGTTCCTTTTAGCTATCTGTAAGGGGGGTAATTCTTCCCAATGTTGAAAGTGTAAGGAGCAATCTTCCCACTGATCATCACACTAATGTACCATGAGATGTAGATATAGTCATGTTTAGCAGGGTTTCCGGAAAGTTATTTTAAGGGTTCCTCTGTGTTGAGAAAGGCTGGCTTAGCCAATCCCAATGTGTCATGAGTTGTAGATTTTTAATTTAATTTTTAGCAGGGGTCCCCCCGAGACCAGAAATTTTATTTCAAGGGTTCCTCTGTGTTGAAAAGGTTGAGAAAGGCTGCTGGAGGAACCCTGGTTGAGAAACCCTACTAAACATCCAGGCCGGGTATCTAAAGTCTTCTGCCTTCATTTCCAGAAGCTTCTTCTAGAGCAGTGGTTATCAACTCCGGGCCTCAGGGCCCACTAACAGGCCAGGTTTGCAAGATAACTGAAATACATCGCAGGTTATATCATTTGCTGCTCAGTGATTGCAGTATTCTAGTCTGTATCTCCCCAAGGTGATACCTAAAATCTGGCCTGTTAGTGGGTCCTGAGGACCGGAGTGGAGAACCACTGGTCTAGACACTGTTCTAGGTAATCAAACTCCCAGCCTGTGGAGTTCCGAGTAGACCAGACTAAACAATCCTGGCTCCTGAAGTTACAGGAGAAGCCCAAACTAAATCTACCGCAGGGGCGTAACTACAGGGGTTGCAGGGGTTGCAATCGCTACCGGGCCCCATGCTCCAGGGGGCCCGGTAGCAAACCAGTGGGTGAACTTCCAGGATCGCAAAGGTCACACTTGCGACCGGACCCTGGCATTGCACCACTGTGGGGAGGCCCCAAGATTGCAGGAAGGGGGCCCACTGCAGAACTTGTGAAAGAATCCTGCTGCGGGACCGTAATAAAAGGCCATGCAACGAGTGTAAAGAGCCCCAGGATTAGTGGGAAGAGCCCTGGGCTTGAAGGTAAGGGCCCCGGCCAGGGGTCTGGGGGGCCCTTCATGGTTACTTGCATCAGGGCCCTGAAGGTTCTAGTTACGCCTCTGATCTACCGACCAATTTTTGGGTTTTTTTTTAACCCAAAGGGTAGTTTATGCTTGGAATGAACTTTCAGCAAAGGTAGGGAGTCAGTCAACAGTAAGTGGATTCAGACGTGCTTGGGACAAGCAAAGATCTATAATTAGACAAAAAAAAGTTACCAAAAAAAGCAAAAAAAAAGTATAAATAGTCATTTAAAAAAAAAAATAGGGCAAACTTGATGGACCACTTGATCTTTTTTTGCCATCACTTATTTCTCAGTCAGTCACTGTACTGACTGTGCTGATGACTCTCCTGCTACCTGTCCTTGATTAATACATGCTGAGATCTATACCAGTAGGGAGGTCCCCAGGAGGGCCCCATCTAAATGTTTCTGTGGGGCCCCATGATCTGTTCCTGTACCCCTGATCCAGGGTATATCTGTGATCCTCTCCATAAATCATACACCGGTCCAGCTTGAGCCGTTTGGCGGTTTCTCTAAGCCGCTCCAGGCTTCTCCTTTGTCTGCGGACCGTGTTGGGAGCTGTTGGCCCGGATCCAGGTTTGGGTAGACGGGTTCACACTCCTATCCTCGGCTTCCCCCTCTCTATGGTCACGCGCTGGGCTGGTGTATTAATAGCCGTCAGACGCTCTCAATAAACAACCTCCAGCACAAGTAAATACATTTCATTTGCAGCGAGAGGAGCTTAGTCAGTCCCCGAATCCTGAACTCCAGGCAGATACATTATATTGTCAGAAGAACCAAAAGTATTGGGACGCCTGCCTTTACACACACATGAACTTTAATGGTATCCCAGTCTTAGGCAGGCCATAGACGATTCGAATTGCGTACGATTTATCGTTCGATAAACAAAAGCGGCACTCATCGAGTGTACCATCAATGTGAGCCGACAATCGTACGACAAAACACTATTTTTTGTGCCTTTTAACCACATCTCTACCGGACACATTCCCTACTGTTCTGTGTTTTTGTTAGGCGAAATCATACAACTCCCCCACTAATGATACGAAATTCGGCCGATTTTCGCAAAAAAACCCAACATGTTGGATATGTGAATTTTTACTGTCGTACGAAAATCGAACGTTTTACATACCACACTAACGATACGAAAATCGTTCGATAACACTGCCATTTACGATTTTTCGAACGAAATTCGAATCGTCTATGGCCTGCCTTAGTCCGTAGGGTTCAATATTGAGTTGGCCCCCCCTTTGCAGCTACAACAGCTTCAACTCTTCTGGGAAGGCTGTCTGCAAGATTTAGGAGTGTCTATGGGAATGTTTGACCATTCTTCCAGAAGAGCATTTGTGAGGTCAGGCACTGATGTTGGGCGAGAAGGCCTGGCTCGCAGTTTCTGCTCTAATGCATCCCAAAGGTGTTCTATTGGGTTGAAGTCAGGACTCTGTGCAGGCCAGTCAAGTTCCTCCACCCCAAACTTGCTCATCCATGTCTTTATGGACCTTGCTTTGTGCACAGCTTCAAGTCATTTGGTGGAGGGGGGGGGGGGGTTATGGGATTGTCTTTCAGGGGTTGGGCTTGGCCCCTTAGTTCCAGTGAAGGGAACTCTTAAAGTGGTCGTATACCGCTTTTTTACACTTTTAACTACCTGTAGGTACAATTAATATCTTCTAAACCGGCACGGTTTAGAAGATATTTGCAGTGCATGCAGCCGCTCACTCTAGCGGCGCATGCGCTCTGAAGGTCCAGCGGACCTTCAGCTTTCCTTGCCGGGAGCTTGCCGGAAAATGACTCCCGGGGAGTGACGTCATCGCGGCTCTGGCCAATCGCAGCCCCGGAGCCGCCGAACCCGGAAGAGACGTCGAGGGATCATGGCAGCTCCCACAGTGGTGTCCGGGGGTCCGTGTCGGGGCTTCGTTCTAAGGTAAGTAATTCATAATGAGCTAGTATACTAGCTCATTATGCCTTTGTCTTGCAGGGTTTTTTTTTCATTTTTTTTTAGGTTTACAACCGCTTTAAGGCGTTAGCATACCAAGACATTTTGGGCAATTTCATGCTCCCAACTCCCTATAGAGGGTCACTTGAGTCCAATTTATTTCAGCTCTGTAGTGCTTAACCACTTGACCTCGGGAATATTTACCCCCCTTCATGACCAGGCCATTTTTTGCGATGCAGCACTACATTACTTTAACGGACAATTGCGCAGTCGTGCGACGCTGTACCCAAATAAAGTTTATGTCCTCCCCCCCCCATATAGAGCTTTCTCTTGGTGGTATTTGATCACCCCTGGATTTTTTTTTTTTTTTTGCGCTATAAGCAAAAAAAAAAAAGCGTAAATTTTGAAAAAGATCTATATTTTTTACTTTCTGCTATAAAACACATCCAATAATAATAAAAAAAAAAAAAGAATTAAAAAAATCTAATTTTTTCATCAATTTCGGCCAATTTGTATTCTGCTACATGTTTTTGGTTAAAAAAAAAAAAAAAAAGAAACCCCAGTAATTGTATATTGATTGGTTTGCAAAAAAAGTTAAAGCGTCTACAAACTATGGGATATTTTTATTTATTACTAGTAATGGCGGCAATCAGTGACCTATAATGGGACTGCAATATTGCGGTGGACAAATCGGACACTGAAAACTTTTTGGGGATCAGTGGCACCAATACAGTGATCAGTGCTAAAAAAATATGCACTGTTACTGTACTAATGACACAGGGAAGGAATTAAACATCAGGGGTGATCAAAGGGGTTAAATGTGTTCCTAGCCAGTGTTTGTGTACTGTGGGGGAGGTGCTTTTATTAGGGGAAGGCATGGATCCTAGTCCCTACTTTGCAAGAACACAGGATCCATGCCTTCCCCACTGACAGAACGGCAATCTGCCTCTGTAACGAACAATTGGTGGGTGCCGGCGGACATCGAGTCCTCGGCGTCCATTATTCTGCTTCCACTAAGCATAATTACAGTGGGAGCGAGCTGCCGGTGGCGCGTATTCCCGTCTACTACCCGGAATTGCAGCATCATGTGTGTGTGTATATATGTATGTATGCGTGTGTATGTATGTATATATATATATATATATATATATATATATATATATATATATATATATATAGTATCTCACAAATATTGTAAATATTTTATTCTATCTTTTCATGTGACAACACTGAAGAAATGACACTTTGCTACAAAGTAAAGTAGTGAGTGTACAGCTTGTATAACAGTGTAAATTTGCTGTCCCCTCAAAATAACTCAACACACAGCCATTAATGTCTAAACCACTGGCAACAAAAGTGAGTACACCCCTAAGTGAAAATGTCCAAATTGGGTCCAAAGTGCCAATATTTTGTGTGGCCACCATTATTTTCCAGCACTGCCTTAACCCTCTTGGGCATGGAGTTCACCAGAGCTTCACAGGTTGCCACTGGAGTCCTCTTCCCCTCCTCCATGATGACATCACAGAGCTGGTGGATGTTAGAGACCTTGCGCTCCTCCACCTTCCGTTTGAGGATCCCCCACAGATGCTCAATAGGGTTTAGGTCTGGAGACATTCTTGGCCAGTCCATCACCTTTACCCTCAGCTTCTTTAGCAAGGCAGTGGTCATCTTGGAGGTGTGTTTGGGGTCGTTATCATGTTGGAATACTGCCCTGCGGCCCAGTCTCTGAAGGGAGGGGATCATGCTCTGCTTCAGTATGTCACAGTACATGTTGGCATTCATGGTTCCCTCAATGAACTGTAGCTCCCCAGTGCCAGCAGCACTCATGCAGTTCCAGACCATGACACTCCCACCACCATGCTTGACTGTAGGAAGACACACTTGTCTTTGTACTCCTCACCTGGTTGCCGCCACACAGGCTTGACACCATCTGAACCAAATAAGTTTATCTTGGTCTCATCAGACCACAGGACATGGTTCCAGTAATCCATGTCCTTAGTCTGCTTGTCTTCAGCAAACTGTTTTCAGGCTTTCTTGTGCATCATCTTTAGAAGAGGCTTCCTTCTGGGATGACAGCCATACAGACCAATTTGATGCAGTGTGCGGCGTATGGTCTGAACACTGGCAGGCTGACCCCCCACCCCTTCAACCTCTGCAGCAATGCTGGCAGCACTCATACATCTATTTCCCAAAGACAACCTCTGGATATGACGCTGAGCACGTGCACTCAACTTCTTTGGACAACCATGGTGGGCCTGTTCTGAGTGGAACCTGTCCTGTTAAACCACGGTATGGTCTTGGCCACCGTGCTGCAGCTCAGTTTCAGGATCTTGGCAATCTTCTTATAGTCTAGGCCATCTTTATGTAAAGCAACAGATCTTGCCAGCGGTTTAGACATTAATGGCTGTGTGTTGAGTTATTTTGAGGGGACAGCACTGTTATACAAGCTGTACACTCACTACTTTACATTGTAGCAAAGTGTCATTTCTACAGTGTTGTCACATCAAAAGATAGAATAAAATATTTACAAAAACGTGAGGGGTGTACTGACTTTTGTGAGTGTGTGTGTGTGTATATATATATATATATATATGTGTGTGTGTGTGTGTGTGTGTGTGTGTGTGTGTGTGTGTGTGTATATATATCTATAGGGGATGAGAAGGGAGAGAGAAATATGTGATCCTTGCACAGCGGAGCGGTTCTAACCCCTCATCGCTCTGTCCAAACCTAAAAGAGAACAATTTGGCTTTTTACATGCTTGCTGTGCTGTATTCCCATTACTGTACATACAGCTTTGTAGACTGATGCTGGCCATCTGCCTGGGAACATCTAGTGACAGAAAAAAGGTACTGCAGGGGAAATCTCTGTATTGAAGGTAAACATTGCAGCAAAGCTGGTTTTCTCATTTTATCTTTGATGAGCTATTAAATTCTATTGTAGCACTGCCCCCGCTTAATATTCACTTTGTGGGTTCCTCCCTGGTTACCAGCACATGGCCATGAGCAAAGACAATTCCTTATTTCTCCTTGGCTCATGCTCCAATAATCAGTCCAGGGGTATTTGGTTGTTTTGTTGTTTATTGTTGAATGGGGATAGGAGAAGGAAATAGTGGGATACTCCAAATCACAGTGTTTGGGGACTCCTATCTTCTCTACTTTGCAATAGGTATGGAACAGCCAGGCTGTTGATTCATCCTGCCACTTTGGATGAATGTGAGTTAAGTCTCCTTAAGACGACTTTATGAACAACTAGTTATCTTCAGGAAACTCTCCCTAGTATCCTCTCTCTCTTCCTCCACTGACACCCGTCCACTGACTATCCTACGAGCAGGGGTGGCCCCCCCTCAGGTCAGGCCCCTTGACACAAGTCCCTGTACTCACGATACTGCAGTCCCAGGGTCTCCAGTGTCTCCCCTCTCAGTCAGCTTCCCTGGACCTCTGGGTTCAGCTCCTCTCAACCGCACCTCTGGCCGTCAGGAAGACCTCCTGCAACCGCATGGCACCTCTACAGAGGAGGAGGCAGCCACCCCCTCCCTCTGGGACTCCGCTCTCCAGCGAAAGACCCTGCATGTGCTCCTGGCTTTTAAACAGTATCCCAGAATGCACTGAGGCGACCTGCCCTCTGCCAATCACCAGGGCTGTATCAAAAGTCTGTGCACCTATTGGTCAGGTTTCCTCCCACTGTCCAACATGCTTCCCTATTG
This sequence comes from Pelophylax lessonae, assembly GCF_965119305.1. Taxonomy (NCBI): domain Eukaryota; kingdom Metazoa; phylum Chordata; class Amphibia; order Anura; family Ranidae; genus Pelophylax; species Pelophylax lessonae. The sequence continues at coordinate 14,655,734 of NC_138779.1, read as the reverse complement.
GACCAGTGTGAAACACTCTCCAGACTGAATGAATCGCATACTGAGCACGATGAGCAGACCTCACTAACAGATCCTGCTCTCTGGTAGGCAAAGAATAATATAGATTTACCTGCTGCTCCTTTGGTAAGCAGACAGAGCCAAAATCTATACTCTAGGCACCTACCTAGGAGGGTGCTACACTCACCCCCCGCCAAACGAGCCATGTCCTCAGTAGCACATACCTAGGAGGGTGCTACACTCACCCCCTGCCAAACGAGCCATGTCCTCACTAGCACCTACCTAGGAGGGTGCTACACTCACCCCCCCCGCCAAACGAGCCATGTCCTCATTAGCACCTACCTAGGAGGGTGCTACACTCACCCCCCAACAAACGAGCCATGTCCTCAGTAGCACATACCTAGGAGGGTGCTACACTCATCCCCCACCAAACGAGCCATGTCCTCACTAGCACCTACCTAGGAGGGTGCTACACTCACCCCCCACCAAACGAGCCATGTCCTCACTAGCACCTACCTAGGAGGGTGCTACACTCACCCCCCACCAAATGAGCCATGTCCTCACTAGCACCTACCTAGGAGGGTGCTACACTCACCCCCCACCAAACGAGCCATGTCCTCAGTAGCACATACCTAGGAGGGTGCTACACTCATCCCCCACCAAACGAGCCATGTCCTCACTAGCACCTACCTAGGAGGGTGCTACACTCACCCCCCACCAAACGAGCCATGTCCTCACTAGCACCTACCTAGGAGGGTGCTACACTCACCCCCCACCAAATGAGCCATGTCCTCACTAGCACCTACCTAGGAGGGTGCTACACTCACCCCCCACCAATGAGCCATGTCCTCTCTAGCACCTACCTAGGAGGGTGCTACACTCACCCCCCACCAAACGAGCCATGTCCTCAGTACCACCTACATAGGAGGGTACTACACTATTATCTTATTTTTGCTTGGTGTTCAGCTTTAAGGATGAACCCTGCTAAAAAGGAGGGAGGGTAAGGAACCAGGGAAGGCGAAATATACAGTGATGATAATAAATATTTGATCCCCAGCAGGTTTTGTATTTCGCCCACTTACAAAGAAATGAAGGATCTATCATTTTTATCATAGGCGTATTTAAAATAATAGAGACAAAATATGAACCAAAAATCCAGAAAAAAACATGATACAAATGTTATAAATTGAGTTGCAGTTCAGTGAGTAAAATAAGTATTTGATTCCCTACCAACCAACAATAATTCTGCCTCCCACAGATTGGCTACAGTAGGTGCTCATGTGGTACACAGATTAGTCCTATCACTTTAAGAAGGTTCTCCTAACGACAACTTGTTATGTATATAAAAGACTCCTGTCCACAGAATCTTTCTTCCATTCATACCTCACCATCATGGGGAAGACCAAAGAGCTGTCAAAGGACTCAGGGACCAGATTGTAGGCCTACACAAGGCTGGAATGGTCTACAAGACCATCAGCAAGAAGCTTGGTATGAAGGAGACAATTGTTGGGTCGATGCGCAAATGGAAGAAACACAAAATAACCATCAATCGCCCTCAGTCTGGAGCTCCATGCAAGATTTCATCTCATGGGGGTAAGGATGATCATGAGAAAAGTGAGGGATCAGCCCAGAACTACATGGGAGGAGCTTGTGAATGATCTCAAGGCAGTTGGGACCACAGTCATCAAACAAACCATTGGTAACACAAAACGCCGCCATGGATTGAAATCCTGCAGAACCTGCAGGGTCCTCCTCCTCCTCAAGAAGACACATGTACAGTCATGACAATGAACATCTAAATGATTCAGAGAAGGATTGGGAGAAAGTGCTGTGGTCAGATGAGACCAAAATTAAGCTCTTTGGTATTTACTCGACTTGCTGTTTGGAGGAAGAAAAATGCTGACTATGACCCTAAGAACACCGTCCCTACAGTCCCCATCCCTACAGTCCCCATCCCTACAGCCACCATCCCTACAGCCACCATCCCTACAGTCACCATCCCTCCAGTCCCCATCCCTCCAGTCCCCATCCCTACAGTCCCCATCCCTACAGTCCCCATCCCTACAGCCACCATCCCTCCAATCCCCATCCCTCCAGTCCCCATCCCTCCAGTCCCCAACCCTCCAGTCCCCATCCCTCCAGTCCCCATCCCTCCAGTCCCCATCCCTACAGTCCCCATCCCTACAGTCCCCATCCCTACAGTCACCATCCTTACAGTCACCATCCCTACAGTCAAGCATGGAGGTGGAAAAATTATGCTTTGGGGCTGTTTCTCTAATAAAGGTAGAGGCTGACTTTGCTGCATTGAGGGAGAAATGGACGGGACCATGTATTGTAAAACCTTGGATGAGAACCTTCTTCCCTCAGCCAGAACACTGAAGATGGGTAGTGGATGGGTCTTACAGCATGACAATGACCCAAAACATACCACCAAGGCAACAAAGGAGTGGCTCAAGAAGAAGCACATTAAGGTCATGGCGTAGCCTAGACAGTCTCCTGACCTTAAAGCGGAGTTCCCGGCCTCAGAATAGTTTTTTTGATAAAAATACTGCCCAAATAGTGATCCATCGCCCTTAATACATCCGCTAATCCCGTATTACATAATTTTATAAGTTAGTGTAAATCGTAAAATCTTAATTTTAAAATCGTTTGCGGAGCGCGGCCATCTTTGTTGTGGTTATCCGAAGCCGCAGTATGTAAATGTATTCCCTTCTTCCTGGTTCTAGCTCATTGTGCAAGCTGTGATAGGAGCCCGGCCGCCTACGTCACTGCCCATTGCCTCCTGGGAGTGATGAGTAAGAGCTCCCAGGACGCATTGCAGGACAGGAAGTGACGGCGCGGGCCGCGGCCGCAGAGGGAGGAAGTGGAAGGAAGGTGAGTATATTTTCTTCTGAAACAAGGTAAGTTAAAAAAAAAAATAAAATCGCGACTATCCATTTGTTGTTCAGGGGACACTCAGCAAGCGGATGTCCCAAAATCGATTGTGTCGATTTTGAGGCCGGAACTCCGCTTTAATCCTAAAGATAATTTATGGAGGGAGCCAAAACTTTAAGTTGTCAAGCGACAGCCAAGAAATCTTAAGGATTTAGAGAAGATCTGTAAAGAAGAGTGGACTAAAAGTGCAAACCTGGTCACCAACTACAAGAAACGTCTTGCCAACAAGGGTTTCTCCACCAAGTCATGTTTTGCTTGGGAATCAAAAACTTATTTTACTCACTTAACTGCAACTCAACTTATAACATTGTATCATGGGTTTGTTCTGGATTTTTGGTTGATATTCTGTCTCTATCATTTAAAATACACCTATGATAAAAATTATAGATCCTTCATTTCTTTGTAAGTGGGCAAATTTACACAATCTGTAGGGGGTCAAATTATTTTCCCAACTGTAAGCATAATAGATTTTCAGCTTTAATTGTGAAAAGAAGAGTGATCCAAGGAGCATTGATCTTCTTGCCTGCTGTGCCGGACTCTTGTAGACATTCAGTGCTATGTTCAGAGTATTGAACCCAGCTGAAAGTAGCATTCACCGCCTGGTGCCACCCCTAATGTGCGGTGATTGTCTCGTTATGACAAAGTGACAATGATGATGTCCCCGGAGACTGCCTGGAGCAGATGCGGAACTGAGGAGCTGCTATGACAGCCGATATTACTGTATTAGCTGCTCCATCTGTGCATGGATTCATACAATGTCTATTATTCCACAGCTGGGCTCTCCAAATTTTTCAGTATGGGGGCCACATCATAAAAATGTACAAATCATCACAGGCTGAAAAAAAAAATAGTTTTATAAATAAATGACTACATTTTACTTGGTGGAGGGGGGATTATTTGGTGGGGGTTGTTTTTAAGGGGTTGGAATTGGCCCCTTAGTTCCAGTGAAGGGAACTCTTAAGCAATCAGCATACCGAGACATTTTGGACAATTTCATGCTCCCAATTTTGTGGGAGGAGTTTGGGGATGGCCCCTTCCTGTTCCAACATGACTGCGCACCACTGCACAAAGCAAGGTCCATAAAGACATGGATGAGCGAGTTTGGGGTAGAGGAACTGGACTGGCCTGACAATAGAACATCTTTGGGCTGAATTAGAGCGGAGAATGCAAGCCAGGCCTTCCCGTCCAATATCAGTGCCTGGCCTCAGAAATGCGCTTCTGGAAAAATGGTCAAACATTCCCATAGACCAACCTTTTTCAACCTTTTCAACACAGAGGAACCCTTGAAATAAATTTTCGGTCTCAGGGAACCCCTGCTAAAATTACTACATCTACAACCCATGATACATTAGTGTGATGGTCAGTGGGATGAATGCTCCTTACACTTGTGGTCATTGGGAAGAATTTACCCCCTTACAGCTAGATAAAAAATCAATGGTGTCAGTGGCAACATATCTGAGAGGCAGAAGTTGCTCATTGCTCAAGGAACCCCTAGCAACCTCTGGAGGAATTCTAGGGTTCCATGGAACCCCGGTTGAGAAACCCTACCATAGACCCTACTAAACCTTGTGGACAGCCTTCCCAGAAGAGTTGAAGCTGTTATAGCTGCAAAGGGTGGGCCAACTCAATATTGAACCCTACGAACTAAGACTGGGATACCATTAACCACTTGCCGACCAGTTACGTTGACTGTACTGCGGCAAAGTGGCTCGTTCCCGTCCTACGTCGCTGGACTCCTCCCCTTGTGGGCGGCGCGCGCGCACGCCGCCGGAGGCTCGCGCGCACGCCGCCGGAGGCTCGCTCCCGCTGTATTCAGTCACAGCGGGAGTCGGGCCAGGGGAGGAGCGCAGCGATCGCCGCTGCTCTTTCCCGATCATCGGGGAATCGAGTCTGGAGATCCGCCCGCTTGTGTAAACAAAGTGGGCAGATCTCCTAAGTGACAGGCAGGGTCAGATTGCAGGGTTCAGCATAGCTGAACCTGCGATCTGTCCCTGTGTCACTCAGTCACCTCCCCCCCCCACACATCTCATTAAGCACCAGGCATACATTCAGTGGTGTATTTAGGTTTTGTGCTGCCCTAGGCCTGACTAAACTTGTGCACCCCCTAATTTACATATGACCCACCCCTTCCTGTAACGGCCACACCCTTTACTGTTTACGACCCGCCCTGTCATCTGTGAACCACAGACCACAAGTCTATCAGTGCCCATCAGCATAGCCTCATCAGTTCCCATACGTTCAGCCTCATTAGTGCCCATCTGTGCAGCCTTATCAGTGCCGCCTCATTACTGCCCATCAGTGCAGCCTCATCATTGACCGCTTTATGGGGGTGCCAGACCGATTTGCCTCCTGGACTCTGCCCTCTGGCCCAATTCACCCCATAAGACTGGTACTATATTAAAAGTGTAGCGCAAGCCGGCGGAGACCCTTTTCGTGCGGGACCCGGGAGGAGGCTGTTTTTTTTTGTGCAGGGTACAGCTTTTTTGCTGCCCCCCTGCAAAGTGCCGCCCTAGGCCTGGGCCTTGTTGGCCTAGGCCAAGATACAGCACTGCATACATTAACCCCTCCCTCTCCAATAAAATTAACCTCTTCCCTGCCAGTGTCATTTTTACAGTAACAGTGCATATGTATAGCACTGATTACTGCAGTAATGTCACTGGTACCTCCAAAAGTGTCAAAAATGTCAGTCAAGGGTCCGATCGGTCCGCCGCAATGTCGCAGTCCCGCAAAAAAAATCGCAGATCGCCGCCATTACTCGTTAAAAAAAAAACACCAAAAATGACAGAAATTTTCCCTTAGTAAACGCAATAACTTTTGCGCAAACCAATCAAAATACGCTTATTGCGATTTTTTTTTTTTTTTTTTACCAAACATATGTAGCAGAAAACAAATTGGCCAAAAATGTAAAAAAATTTCGATTTTTTTTTTTACATTTTTGGGGGGGGGGGGGGGGGGGGGATTTCTTATAAAAAAATTTGAAAAATATTGTTATTTTTTCAAAATTTACGCTCTTTTTTTTGTTTATAGCGCAAAAAGTAAAAATCGCACAGGTGATCAAATACCACCAAAAGAAAGCTCTGTTTGTGGAAAAAAAGGACGTAAATTTTGTTTGGGTACGGCGTCGCACGACCGCGCAATTGTCTGTTAAATTCGCACAACGCCGAATCGCAAAAAGTGGCCTGGACGTAAGACAGCAAAATCCTCCGGTGGTAAAGTGGTTAAAGTTCATGTGTGTGTAAAGGCAGGCGTCCCAATACTTTTAGTAATATAGTGCATATTTGTATGCTAACCGCGCTGAGTCATGTGTCAATACATGGGACAACTAGTGGGTAGAACACGTCCAACTCAAATTGGTAAAAAAAAAAGAATCCCAAATCCTTTTAGTTCGCCAAAAGTTAGTAAATCTCGAGCTGCTCCTTTTTGGAGGGGGCCCTTTAATTGTGCTACTTCAGTCCTTGCAAGAATTTATACAACCCCCAAGCCCTAATGAAGAGGCAATGTCCTGTCTCCTGAAACGTATTGTCTTTTTAAGTATCTGATGAACAATTACAAGTTTTCCTTGGACTCCTTAATGGTTTGGCCCTCTTCATGCTAGGGTGACACTGTCACCTCAGTGACCTCACCAGGGCCATTAATTGGTTTGACACCCAGCAATATTGCACCACTAATTATTGGTATTCCATGCACTTGTTTTGATACATGTTCCAGGTTTCTATTACTGTCCTTGTCCCCACTGGTAAGATTCACTGTGTGTGCCCTGGTAATAAGGGAAAATGTCTTGGAAATTGACAGCAGAATAGCAATAAAAGGGAAATCCCGCAATGGGACATTGAAGAGATTTCCTCTCACTTCCCGTTGTTTCTACAGGACAGGAATTTTAATGAAGTCTCTCCAATAGGACACCAATGTTGGCTTTGCTGGCCATACATGTTTGAATGTACAATCTTCTTTAGATCTAAAAAAAGCACAAGACTGTGCGAGGGCCAGGGATTTTCTTCAGCGGGAACGCAGGGGACTGCAGTCCCAGCACTGAATGCATGCAATGACCAGGGGTGCTAGGGTGTGCTGGAGGGTTTATTGATGCTGGCTTCTGAGGGATATATTGTTGCTGGGGGGGGTCTATTTTTACATGGTGATCCATTGTTTTTGGTGGGGATTTATTATTGCTGGGGGGTCAATTGCTGCTGGACGCGATCTACTGTTGAGGGAGGGGTCTATTGTTGCTGGCTGTTGGAGAGTCTATTTTGGCTGGGGTGGTATTTTGTTGCAGGGGATGTATTGTTGCTGGGGGGGACGGGGTCTGTTGTTGCTGGTGGGGGGGGGGGTCTGTTTTACTGCTTGTTATCATTGACACATTCCATACAAATTAATTAGAACCACAAAAAGATACTTGGCTCTGTGTTCTCTGGAAGGTGGGTAGGGGGTAGAACCAAGGCACGTTGCTGGGATGTGGATAGAGGGTGAAACCAAGGGACGGTGCTTGGAGGTGGGCAGGGTAGGGGGTGGAACCAAAGGATGGTGCTGGGAGGTGGGTGGAACCAAGGGTTGGTGCTGGGAGGTGGGTAGAGGGTGCAAACAAAAAGTGACTTAGAAGGAGGGGGGGGGGGGTTGTTCCTCTGACAAAAAAAAGCCCTGGCGAGGGCCTACCTTGTTGGGTGCTCCTCTTCCCTGTTTTTTTCTTTTTTTTTTAGGCAGGCTTGACTGTGTATTTTGCCTAGACATACATGTTTAATGCCTCTTATATTGTGTGTTTCAGGTGGCTCTGATGGCTCCCGGCTATACAACTGCGTTTGGCGGTATAACTCCAGCGTGAACGAATGGACAGAGGTCTCTCCCATGCTGAAGGCCCGGGAATATCATAGCTCCACGGTGCTGAAAGGGCTGCTTTACGTCATCGCGTCAGACAGCTCAGAGCGCTACGACCACAGCACAGACTCCTGGGAATCGCTCAGACCTATGATGTACCCCATGGACAACTGCTCCACCACCTCCTGTCGGGGCAAGCTTTACGCCATCGGGTCGCTGGAAGGCAAAGAGACTATGGTCATGCAGTGCTATGACCCTGACACGGACTTGTGGTCATTGGTGAACTGTGGTCTACTCCCCCCCTGGTCATTTGCACCAAAAACTGTGACCCTGAATGGATTAATTTATTTTGTCAGGTGAGTCTTTGGAGTATTGGTATATAACCCATCTGGGGGAAAGGGCACCCCTTTGTTTTAATTGAAGGGTGTAAGGAAACACCATTTTCAGTTATGTTAGAAGTTCCTCGTTAATTGATAGAAACCAGAGATGATTGGGATGTGGGCCAAAATGCCAAATGGGGTAGATGTGTGGTCTCTCAAGTGTGGCCTTCAATCTACTGGGAACACCATAGCTTTATGGAAACCAAATTTACAGATAAGTCCCAGATGATGTGACTTTAAAGAGGAACTTCTAGTGTTTCAAAAGCTAAAAGTCATCAGCTACAAATCCTATAATAGTATTCAGGCACTTATGGCACTTTTCCACTGCAAGTACCGGCTAGTACCGGCTCGGCTCTACTCAGCCAGGTTTGCTTTTCCACTGCAGTACGGCATGGTATAGTGTCGGAACGGTTTGGTACGGTACGGTATAGGTTTGCTTTTCCACTAAAGTAGTACTAAAGTTAAGTGGGTGGGATAACAACGGGGTGGGTGGGATTCTCTGACCAATCAGTGGCTAGTAGTGACTGCATGCAAAGGATTGTGGGATATGGTACCAGTTGGAACCACAATCGAGTAGGTACTGTTTTTTCATAGCCGTACCGTACCGTTCGGTTCCATGCAGTGGAAAAGCAAACCTATACCGTACCGTACCGAACCGTTCCGACCCTATACCATGCGGTACCAGCAGTGGAAAAGCACAAAAGCGTGCCGAACCGATACGGTTCCATGCAGTGGAAAAGCGCCATTAGTAGCCCATGAAGTCCAGCACAGTCCTCCCAATGCTGATTCTTCTCTTTGCTGTTGGATCTCTGGTGCCACCATTTTGGATTTGGGAGTTGACTGTGAATGATGTAACTTCTGTGGGTTGAATGCTCATTGGGCACCCAATGGCCACAGATCAAAGACCCATGCATACAAACAAACAAGAAAAGCACACACTAAGTGCAGTAGAGTTAAAAGCTTTAATGTTAAAATCAAATGCAAATTGGCCACTCCCAAAAATAAAATTGAAAAAGCATGTACTCAACACTCCCAGCATGGACGCCTCTCTGAGTTCACACTTGTAGTCCTGGATAGCCGTGCTGTCAGGTGGAGGACAGACCAGAGCTCTGTACACAGGCACAGTGTGTTGCAGGGGATCTCCTTGATATCGCATGTGGGTGGAGCAGTGGGTGTGGCTACGCATTTCGAAGGACCTCTTTCTTTGTGAAGCCTCTCGCCCTGCACACGAGGGTACCTTTTCTTGTGTATGCGCTCACTAATGCCTGGAACCAGGTGGGGCCTTAGTCATGTAGATTCAACATTAAGGTGGAATACCGCCTTAGAAGTGAGCCATACACCGTGTGCAGCTGTGTAACAACATGCAACTTCCTCCTGTGAAAACACTCCATCCCATGTTGCTGCACACCTTGCCTTCCAGAATTTAACATTTAGAGAGGGGACACCGATGAGCTTGTACCCCACTCCACCAGTCCATCATTTCTGTGCCACCTCACTCCCAGTGACAGAATGGGGTCCCACTGTGCACTAAGCGTGAACCTCATGCCTGCCCTTAATTAACCGCATACGTTCCTGTCCCTGTGGCTAGTTCCATGGGATCCCTGTACCGTGGGTTTGGTCCCGATTGCTTTTGCGGCACCAACTGCTAGGGAGAGAATCAGAGCACTGTCCCCCTCCCTACTGGAAGAGCTGTCACCCATGCCTAGCACCACTCTCTGCTGTCTGGCTGCTATTACATTCCCACCAGTCCATGTTTATTCTTTGCAACTTTGCACTTGCCGCCAACTCCTTTGCTGAGATAATCCTTCATGATGGTCCTCTGTTCCTTCCTCTTCACCCCCGTATGTGCTTACAGGCCCTGTTCTTCTAGATATGCCATTTACCGCCATGCCCCCTTTTACAGTAACTTCAGACCAAGGTTTAACAGTTAACAAAAACTTTACTGAGCACACTCTCGCCATTACAGTCCAACAGTGCATCAACAGTCTATTCCTAACTAATGACACACAAGCAGCCCATTGCATACCTTCCCCAGATATTAGTCCACAAAGGTGGAAGAGAGTCCTGGGCCTGGTGGACCCCCCTAGAGGGTGCTTTGCAGGTAGCAGTTACATATAACAGTTGCATGCTTTGGAGTGAGCCTCCTACGTCTCCTTCCTATGTGGCCATGACAAAAAGCCCCCTGTGCAGAGCCTTCCCCCTTTTTATAAGCAGCACTGGGTGGAGGGCCAAGCCCAGAAAAGACTGGGAAACAGCAGAACCTAGCTTAACCCCTACCTACCTGAGCAGAATGGAATATCTATCTAACATAGCAACAGCAGTTGTAAGCACCTGCTCACAGCAGTGATGATGGGTAGCAAAGCAAGAACCAAGTTCACCATAATGTTAGAATGCATGGCTCAGTTCCGCTTGCAAGGAGAAATATGGTGGCTACATGTTATTGGACATCATTGCACTAGAGTGGAGAGAAGCTGGAGGGTTGATGTAGTTGAGTGGTAGACAAACTAATGCAGACTTCTCAATCTCTCTAGTCAAATCTAGCGGTCATTATGTAAGTTAAAGTGAACCTGTTACACCAAAACATGTCCAACTAACACAAGACTCTGAGTGGTGTCTCCACAAGTTTTAGGTAAATCTTTTTCAGTAGGACCTGGAAGTTCTCAGCAGGCAATCTTCCATTTAAACTCTAACTTGGAAGTTCTAGCACCCCACGATGCGTTGTTGGAACACCATTGCTTTGAAGGTACAATATGGGATTGCAAGGTAAAGCAAATAAGTCCCTTAACAGGCAAAAGTCTAAGCAGGCATGTTGGAGTATTATTAGTGGTTTTTGCATGACCGGTTAAGTCTTAGAACATATTCCTGGCCATTGCCCAGCCTTGGCTGTGGGTTCCGGCACTTAGCACGTTGTTGTCTGCTTCATTCAATGAAGGCTTTAATGTTCTAATTAATAGCGGACCAGATATTTCACTTCTTGACTTCAGTCTGGCTCCTGACACAGGTCTGCTTCCTATCATCTATAAACACGAGGCGAGTCTGCCTCTGTCCTCCCTGGTTACTGCCGTTCCTTTATTTTGTGCAGAAGTCACCTTGTTACCATGTAGCTACAAAACTGACTTGATCAAAGCCAAACTCAAGGCAGAAAATATTTACCCCTGCAGTGCCCCCCCCCCCAATACTGCAAAGGGTAAATGCTTGTTATGTCAAGGGGGAGTAAAGGGATATGGCGTAATCCTTCCCTTTTCCTTGCTCTGGCAGGCTTCCTCCAACTGAATGTCAGTTCTCCCAAAGCTAACCAAACACTTGTAGAATTTTGTTATAAATGTTTTTAGGAACATTCATTCAATTTGTGGGCGGTGCCTCCTGTTTGCGCCAGATGAACCCATTACTCAATCCATGGAGTCCGTCCAAAGCACAGGGCTCACCCAGGATCACTCGCAGGCCATGAGTAACAACAAGAGCCCTTGCAGGGCCCATGGATTCAATTTATGAGTTAGCCCACCTTTTGCAGCTATAGCAGCTTCAACTCTTCTGGGAAGGCTGTCCACAAGGTTTAGGAGTGTCTATGGGAATGTTTGACCATTCTTCCAGAAGTGCATTTGTGAGGTCAGGCACTAGTGTGGACGAGAAGACCTGGCTTGCAGCCTCTGCTCTAATTCATCCCAAAGATGTTATATCGGGTTGAGGTGCAGGCCAGTCAGGTTCCTCCACCCCAAACTCACTCATTCATGTCTTTATGGACCTTGCTTTGTGCTCTGGTTCAAATCATTTGGTGAAGTTTGGGGCACAGCGGTCCCAATTGTTTTGATTGGGTGATAAATCGAGGTCTATAGGACAGCACCCAACATCCCCAAATAGAAGTTCCAATGAAACAAAACGTTCAAATGTGTTGAAACCTGCCCCAGTTGCTCATGTTCTCCTCGGTTCTGCACCTTCCTCCACTGCCAAAAACAGCAGCAACCCTGCTTAGGAGGGGAAAGTTGTTTGTGGGGATTACTCTGACTCTTCTCCTTCCTCCGGACTCTTCAGTATCAGACGGGGCTACGTTCATGTGACCCTAACATTATTGGTGGCGCCCAGACCTAGAAGCAAGCCATACACCCTGGAGTCTCTGTATCATAACCTGAAGCTGTCATACAGGTGGCCTCCTGGTCCAAGGATACTTACACATGCTCAGGATGTGACCACAGAGCAGTGTCCCGCTCCACCAGTCTAGTTTCACTCTGCCACCTATTTCCCAGTGACAGAATAGTTTCCAGTCGGGCACCAGCGCGGATGCCATGTGCGCGCATAATTAACTCTTTTCTCTTCCGTACCATGCAGCTAGGTCCCTAGGGTCTCAGCCATATGAGTCCAGTCCCGTTTGCTGGGGCACCGATCACTTCCTTCACTTGGCATGAGATCTGTCACCCCTGCCGGTACCGCTCTCCTGGTGTCTGGCTGTCATATCTTCCTTCTCTTGTACTTGTTACCCCTGGCAATGGCATGTCATCACTTCACTCGCATGTGTTCATTACAGGTCCTGTTCTTCCATATGCCATTATCACCATGGGCCCCTTTGAGTAACTTCAGACCAGGCATTACAAAGTTTCAAAAGCTTTACTGAAAACTCTAAGCATAACAGTTCCAAAACAAAATGCACAGACTTTTCCTTAAACCAGAGGTCTCCAAACTTTACAAGGGGGCCAGTTAACTGTCCTTCAGATTTTAGGGGGCTGGACTGTGGCCATTGGGAGTAGAAATTGTCCTGGCTTTACTGGGAGTAAACTATGCATCTTTGGTATTTAGGGGAGGAATAGTGCCCCATCTTAGATGCCAGTGAGAGGAATAATGCCCAGTCTTTATTTTTAGTGGGAAGAATAGTGCCCTCATCATTGGTGTCAGTGGGAGGAATAGTGCCCTCATCATTGGTGTCAGTGGGAAGAATAGTGCCCCATCATTGGTATCCTTGGGAGGAAGAGTCCCCTCATTATTGGTGTCAGTGGGCGAAAGAAATAGTGCCCCCCATCATCGGTGTCAGTGGGAGAAAGAAATAGTGCCCCCCATCATCTGTGTCAGTGGAGGAATAGTGCCCCATCATTGGTGTCAGTGTGGAGGGGGGGAATAGTGCCCCATCATCCGTATAGGGGTGGGGGGGGGATAGTGCAGCATCATTGGTAGCAGGGGGAGGAATAGTGCTCCATCATTGGTATCAGTGGGAGGAATAGTGCCCCATCATTGGTGTCAGTGGGAGGAATAGTGCCCCATTATTGGTGTCAGTGGGAGGAATAGTGCCCCATCATTGGTGTCAGTGTGGAGAGGGGGGGGGGGTAGTGCACCATCATCCGTATCGGGGTGGGGGGGAATAGGGCAGCATCATTGGTGTCAGTGGGAGGAATAGTGCCCCATCATTGGTGTCAGTGGGAGGAATAGTGCTCCATCATTGGTGTCAGTGGGAGGAATAGTACCCCATCATTGGTGTCAGTGGGAGGAATAGTGCCCCATTATTGGTATCAGTGGGAGGAATAGTGCCCCATCATTTGTGTCAGTGGGAGGAATAGTGCCCCATCATTGGTGTCAGTGGGAGGAATAGTGCTCCATCATTGGTGTCAGTGGGAGGAATAGTGCTCCATCATTGGTGTCAGTGGGAGGAATAGTGCTCCATCATTGGTGTCAGTGGGAGGAATAGTACCCCATCATTGGTGTCAGTGGGAGGAATAGTGCCCCATTATTGGTATCAGTGGGAGGAATAGTGCCCCATCATTTGTGTCAGTGGGAGGAATAGTGCCCCATCTTTGGTGTCAGTGGGAGATATAGTGCACTATTGTTTGTACCAGTGGATGGAATAGATCCCTGTCTTGGTGTCAGTTTGAGGAATAGTGCCCCATTGTATGTGTCAAGGGAAGAAGGAGTGCCCCGTTGTTGTCACCTCCAGGAAATGTACTCCATTGGTGGTGCCAGTGGAAGGAATAGTGTTTTGTATCAGTGGGAGGAAAAGTACCCTAAGGGCGGGAAAAAGGCAAGCAAAGGGCAGCATCTGGCTCCCAGGCTGCATTTAGGGATTCGTTTAAGGCAGTGGTCTCCTAACTCAGACTTGTGGCCTGCAAAGTTAAGAGTCCATACACAGCAGAGTCCACAGTGGCAGATCTCTAGAGCTGGTCTTCTTCAGGGAGGACTGCAGGTCCCAGCAATCCCCATATATGTGGAAGGTTCCTAGAGGCAGATGAGGCTCTCTCTAGTAGCTGCAGCAGCTCTGTTATGTGGCTGGAGATTACATGCTGTTCTGTCTGTGTCTTCTCTCCCATGCAGACTGTGTGACTGGGCAAAGCCCTCACCCATTTTATTATCAACACAGGTTAAAAGGCAGGGCTCAAGAAAAGTGTAGGAAATAGGTTAACTGTTTTCATCCCGGCTGGGGCAGCAGTTGTCTCACCAGCCAGCATTTCTACCTGCTTATAACCCAACCAAAAAGACCTTGTGGAACAGACTGTGCATTTACCTCCCAACCGTTCTCTAATGTCTACGATCGGCTTGGTGTTTAGAAGCAGCTTTAGGCTGCCGAGTCTATGTTGGGTGACTGTGTCCTTGGCAGGAACTTCAGTTTTTCTATTTTGGAAGACGGAGCTGTTGGCTAAAGTTACACTTCAAGGAAGCAAAGCCGTTCCAACGCCACATTCTTTTTCTGTTACACTTCTAACAAGCTCCGCCTTTTTCACCTACGACCGAAAGTCCTTCTTACTGTTTTCGTGCTATAAATATCAGAAACTGTAGGAAGCTAAACAACCTCGTCTTGGCATCTCCGTCTACCCAACCAAGAACAGAGCGTTCCCTCATACACCCAGAATATAAACATACATGGAGGCTGCGAGGCTCCGTATACGGCCTGCCAGGCATTCGTGTCTTGCTGGGACAAATCCCACGTGTCTTCTCTGTGGGGAGGTTGGAGTAAATGTCATTGTGTTATAGTCACCATGGCTGGCTATTCTTAAGACGACAGCTGAAGAGCCCCTCTGCCAGTTACAGCTAATTCCGCTCACCTGTTCCCGCCACACACGCGTCTCCTAGAATAAAACCCGATCAGGTTCCTTGGGTGCTTAAAAATATTTAATCCGGCACTGCTGTCCTGTAGATCATTAATTTGAGATAGAAATCCAGGCGGACAGTTATTACACAGATGAAATGCATACTGTGTATAGCAGCAGTTTTAATTATCATACTGATCTGTGCTTTTGTCCATCCAGCGCTGAGGTTTACACAGCTCTGCTGCACAGCACAGCCAGGTGGTTGACACCATTAACAGTTATAAGTGACACTAAACAATATCTTTATTCTCCAAAAAATAATCCATACACATCCACTACTTCCTGGCCTTCAATATGTTTTTCAGTAAAATTTTTTCTTACTATATTTTGCTGCCTCCTCTAATGTCTTTTGTGAGCTCCCAAACCTCTCTTTTTTCAGGCAGAGTGGCTACATTTCTACATCCAGTGGGACCAAGGCAGGGTGGCTACGTTCCTACATACAGTGAGACCAAGGCAGGTTGACTACATTCCTACATACAGAGGGACTAAGGCAGAGTGGCTATGTTCCTACATACAGTGAGACCAAGGCAAGGTGGCTAAGTTACTACATACAGTGGGACTAGGGCAGCTTGACTACATTCCTACATACAGTGAGACTACAGCAGGATGGCTACGTTCCTACATACAGTGGGACCAAGGCAGGGTGGCTACCTTACTACATACAGTGGAACCAGGGAAGGGCAGCTATGTTCCTACATAGTGAGACCTGGTTAGGGTGGCTATGTTCCTATATACAGTGAGAACAAGGCAGGGTGGCTATGTTCCCACATGCAGGTGGACCAAGGCAGGGTGGCTACGTTTCTACATACAGAAGGACCAAGGCAGAGGGCCTACGTACCTACATACTGTGGACCAAGGCAGGGGGCTTAGGTTCCTACATACAGTGGGACCAGGCAGCAAGCCTACATACCTACATACAGGGAGACCAGGGCAGGGTGGCTACATTCATATATGCTGTGGGACCACAGCAGGACCGCTTCTTTCTTACATACAGTGGGACCACAGCAGGACGGCTTCTTTCTTACATACAGTGGGACCAGGGCAGGGCGGCTATGTTCCTGCATACAGTGGGACCACAGCAGGACAGCTTCTTTCTTACATACAGTGAGACCTGGTTAGGGTGGCTATGTTCCTATATACAGTGAGAACAAGGCAGGGTGGCTATGTTCCTTTATACAGAGGGACCAATGCAGAGGGCCTATGTACCTGCATACAGTGGACCAAGGCAGGGGGCCTAGGTTCCTACGTACAGTGGGACCAAGGCAGGGGGCCTATGTACCTACATACAGGGAGGCCAAGGCAGGGTGGCTACGTTCATACATACAGTGGGACCACAGCAGGACGGCTTCTTTCTTACATACAGTGGGACCAAGGCAGGGTGGCTACGTTTCTACATACAGTGGGACCAGGGATGGGCGGCTATGTTCATACATACAGTGAGATCTGGTTAGGGTGGCTATGTTCCTACATACAGTGAGATCTGGTTAGGGTGGCTATGTTCCTAATATACAGTGAGAACAAGGCAGGATGGCTATGTTCCCAAATATAGTGGGATTAAGGCTGAGTGGCTATGTTCCTACATACAGTGGGACCAAGGCAGGGTGGCTACGTTCCTACATACAGGGAGACCAAGGTAGGGTGGCTACGTTCCTACATACAGTGGGACCACAGCAGGACGGCTTCTTTCTTACATACAGTGGGACCAGGGCAGGGCGGCTACATTCCTACATACATTGAGACCAGGTTAGGGTGGCTACGTTCCTACATACAGTGAGAACAAGGCAGGGTGGCTATGTTCACACATACAGTTGGACCAAGGCAGGGAGCTATGTTCACACATACAGTTGGACCATGGAGAACGAACGTAGCCACCCTCTAACATAAAATCAGATTGCAGCAGCACAAAAAAAAGAAAATTGGAGGAGGCCGAGAGCAAATGAAAGGCCCTTCTTGAATTAACAATACATACTAGAATAGAATTTTTGATAACAGTGTTTACTCCCACTTTAAGGACTATAGCAATGCCCTCTCTCCAACCCAAACCAGCTGACTGGCCAGAGAAACAACAGTAGACTAAATAGGTAATCTCTTGAAAAAGTATTCACACCCCTTGAAATTTTCCACATTTTGTCATGTAAGTCTCAGGCAGAGTGGCTATGTTCCTACATACAGTGAGACCAGGGCAGGTTGACTACATACAGTGAGACCAAGGCAAGGTGGCTACATTCTACATACAGTGGAACCAGGACAGGGCAGCTATGTTCCTACATAGTGAGATCTGGTTAGGGTGGCTATGTTCCTACATACAGTGAGACTAAGGCAAGGTGGCTACATTCTTACATACAGTGGGACCAAGGCAGGGTGGCTACATTAGGGTGGCTACATTCCTACATACAGTGAGACCAAGGCAGGGGGCCTACGTACCTACATACGGTGGGACCAAGGCAGGGTGGCTATGTTTCTACATACGGTGGGACCAAGGCAGGATGGCTACGTACCTACATACAGTGAAACGAGGGCAGGGCAGCTATGTTCCTACATAGTGAGACCTGGTTAGGGTGGCTATGTTCCTATATACAGTGAGACTAAGGCAAGGTGGCTACATTCCTACATACAGTGAGACCAAGGCAGGGGGCCTACGTACCTACATAAGGAGGGAACAAGGCAGAGTGGCTATGTTTCTACATACAGTGAGACCAAGGCAGAGTGGCTATGTTTCTACATACAGTGAGACCAAGGCAGGGGGCCTACGTACCTACATACGGTGGGACCAAGGCAGGGGTGGCTATGTTCCTACATACACTAGGACAAAGGCAGGATGGCTACATTCCTACATACAGTGAGACCAAGGCAGGTTGACTACATTCCTACATACAATGGGACCAAGGCCGGGTGGCTTTGTTCCTACATACAGTGAGACCAAGGCAAGGTGGCTACGTTACTACATACAGTGGGACCAAGGCAGGTTGACTACATTCCTACATATAGTGAGACTACAGCAGGATGGCTACGTTCCTACATACAGTGGGACCAAGGCAGAGTGGCTATGTTCCTACATACAGTGGGACCAAGGCAGGATGGCTACATTCCTACATACAGTGAGACCAAGGCAGGTTGACTACATTCCTACATACAATGGGACCAAGGCCGGGTGGCTTTGTTCCTACATACAGTGAGACCAAGGCAAGGTGGCTACGTTACTACATACAGTGGGACCAAGGCAGGTTGACTACATTCCTACATATAGTGAGACTACAGCAGGATGGCTACGTTCCTACATACAGTGGGACCAAGGCAGAGTGGCTATGTTCCTACATACAGTGGGACCAAGGCAGGATGGCTACATTCCTACATACAGTGGAACCAGGGCAGGGCAGCTATGTTCCTACATAGTGAGACCTGGTTAGGGTGGCTATGTTCCTACATACAGTGAGAACAAGGCAGGGTGGCTATGTTCCTACATACAGTGGACCAAAGCAGGGGGCCTACGTACCTACATACAGGGAGACCAGGGCAGGGTGGCTACGTTCATACATACAGTGGGACCACAGCAGGATGGCTTCTTTCTTACATACAGTGGGACCAAGGCAGGCTGGCTATGTTCCTACATAGTGAGACCTGGTTAGGGTGGTTACATTCCTACATACAGTGGACCAAGGCAGGGGGCCTACGTACCTACATACAGGGAGACCAGGGCAGGGTGGCTGCGTTCCTACATACATTGAGACCAGGTTAGGGTGGCTATGTTCCTACATACAGTGAGAACGAGGCAGGGTGGCTATGTTCACACATACAGTTGGACCATGGCAGGGTGGCTGTTTCTACATACATTGTGACCATGGAGAATGTATGTAGCCACTCTCTAACAGAGAATCAGATCACAGCAGCAGCAAAAAAAAAAAAAGAAAATTGGAGGAGGCTGAGACCAGTTGAAAGGCTCTTCTTGAATTAAGAATACATACTAGAATAGAATTTACTCCCACTTTAAGGACTATAGCAATGCCCTCTCTCCAACCCAAACCAGCTGACTGGACAGTGAAAGCGCAGTAGACTAAATAAGTCATCCCTTGAAAAAGTATTCACACCCCTTGAAATTTTCCACATTTTGTCATGTAACAACCAAAAACATAATTGTATTTTATTGGGATTTTATGTGATAGACCGACACAAAGTGGCACATAATTGTTAAGTGGAAGGAAAATGATAAATGGGTTTCACAGATTTATTTGTAAGAAAAATTTGAAAACTGTGGCTGCATTTGTATTCACCCCCCGGATTCAATACTTTGTATAACCGCCTTTCCCTGCAATTACAGCGGCAAGTCTTTTTGGGGATGTCTCTACCAGCTTTGCACCTTCTTCCACATGTTTGCTGTGTCCTCCACATGGCTTCTCACAAACTGCAAACAGGACTTCTTATGGCTTTCTTCCACCGATGGCTTTCTTGTCACTCTTCCATAAAGTGCAGATTTGTGGAGCGCACGACTAATAGTTGTCCTGTGGACAGATTCTCCCACCTGAGCTGTGGATCTCTGCATCTCCTCCAGAGTTCCCATGGGCCTCTTGGCTGCTTTTATGCTTAATGATCTCCTTGCCCGGCCGGTCACTTTAGGTGGACGGCCATGTCTTGGTAGAGTTGCAGTTGTGCCATAATCTTTCCATTTTCCTATGATGGATTGAACAGCACTCCATGAGATGTTCAAAGCTTGGGAGATTTGTTTTTATAACCTAACCCTGCTTTAAACTTCTCCACAACTTTATCTATGACTTGTCTGGTGTGTTCCTTGACCTTCATGATGCTGTTTGATCACTAAGGTTCTCTAACAATCCTCTGAGGGCTTCACAGAACAGCTGTATTTATACTGAGATTAAATTACACACAGGTGGACTCTATTTACTAATTAGGTGACTTCTGAAGGCAATTGGTTCCACTAGATTTTAGTTAGGGGTATCAGAGTAAAGGGGGTGAATACAAATGCACACCACACTTTTCAGATGTTTATTTCCACTAAAATTTTGAAAACCATTTATCATTTTCCTTCCACTTCACAATTATGTGCCACTTTGTGTCGGTCTATCCCATAAAATCCCAATAAAATACATCTACATTTTTGGCTGTAACATGAATGTGCATATTCATGAATGGCCACAACATAAAATGTGGAAAATTTCAAGGGGTGTGAATACTTTTTGAAGGCACTGTATTTACAAGTTACTGATTGGGCCATTGTACCATGAGTTGTAGATGTAAAAATCTATATGTATATGCCGACACCGTTAATAATCCGGTATTCATGTTGCAGGGACGATTCTGCAGAAGTTGATGTCTACAGTCCTCTGGAGAACGAATGGAACAAAATTCCTCCCATGAAGCAGGTATGCATATATCTTAACCACTTTGTCACCACAATGCACCGTTTCATGTCCTAACAATGGCCTTTATTTTGAGAACGTAAATACTGTTGCAGCAGAGAACTTGTAATGTGCACCTGTGTGTGTTCCTAGTTCTCATATCTAGTCCTTATGCTAGGGAAAATCTACTACCAGACTTATTATAGCACATTTATGTGTCCTCTAAGCGGAGAAACTCTGCCACAGTCTACCCAACAGCCTTCCCCATGCTAACCAAATCCAAAAAAGTATATTTGATCTGAAGTCAGGCTTAAAAATATAAAGATATTATTCTGCCTAGGACAGTAATGATGATGTTGTCACTACTGCAGGTTCACGTTGGAGGGAGCCTGGCCGCACTTGGTGGGAAACTGTACGTGTCTGGCGGATATGACAACACCTTTGAGCTATCTGACGTGGTTGAGGCCTACGACCCAAAAACAAAAGAGTGGAACATCATGGGACATCTCCCCCAGCCGACTTTTTGGCACGGCAGCGTCAGCATATTCAGGCAGTTTATGCCTCACACTCAGTACAGCTTTGAAGGCGCCCCCTTGGACAACGCCAACCACGAGCGCAATACAATCAACCTGAACAGACGACGGCAGCACTTGCACAACCACAACCTGAATGAGCTGCATAGACGATAGGAGATAATTCTCATTTCTGCTTAACTTAATGAACTGACCAGAAGGGTAAAGGGCCAACAGGTTCATATGAGGTAACCAAGCACACTACGCCCCTGTAGTTTATTATATGGATGGTTTCTATTTTAATAATATTATATATTTATATATTTGATTTTTTTTTCACGAGTTTATGTGATGTTCTCACTAAAGGTTGCGTTTCCTTTAAAGATATATTTGTGTAAGGGCCAGTTTGCAGCTAAATGAACAGTGGGAGGGGGGACTGCAATGGGTGTGCACACTTCCCCATTTTGGGTGGACCTACTCGAGTGTTTTCATGGCCCACTGCAATGTGTATGTACACTTCCCCATTTGGTGTAGACCTACTCAAGTGTTTTCATGGCCCACTGCAATGGGTGTGCAACACACCCACATTTGGTGTGGACCTACTCGAGTGTTTTCATGGCCCACTGCAATGGGTGTGCAACACAACCCCATTTGGGGTGGACCTACTCGAGTGTTTTCATGGCCCACTGCAATGGGTGTGCAACACAACCCCATTTGGGGTGGACCTACTCGAGTGTTTTCATGGCCCACTGCAATGGGTGTGCAACACACCCACATTTGGTGTGGACCTTCTCGAGTGTTTTCATGGCCCACTGCAATAGGTGTGCAACACAACCCCATTTG
Source organism: Pelophylax lessonae (assembly GCF_965119305.1). Taxonomy (NCBI): domain Eukaryota; kingdom Metazoa; phylum Chordata; class Amphibia; order Anura; family Ranidae; genus Pelophylax; species Pelophylax lessonae. Next base: position 14,633,850 of record NC_138779.1, on the reverse strand, counting down.
GGGTGGACCTACTCGAGTGTTTTCATGGCCCACTGCAATGGGTGTGCAACACAACCCCATTTGGGGTGGACCTACTCGAGTGTTTTCATGGCCCACTGCAATGGGTGTGCAACACACCCACATTTGGTGTGGACCTTCTCGAGTGTTTTCATGGCCCACTGCAATAGGTGTGCAACACAACCCCATTTGGGGTGGACCTACTCGAGTGTTTTCATGGCCCACTGCAATGGGTGTGCACACTACCCCATTTGGGGTGGGCATACTTAGTGTTGCTGATCTCCTACAGTCTCTTTCAGCTACGTCCTGTCTACATGCACTTCAGCATCAGATGCATATTATTACTCGGAGCGAGCTTATAGATGGTGACAACTAGAAATCGTGCCTGGTCAAAGAGCATGGTACCAAGGTATTGTACAGTAGAGTATCACGTACCATAATGCATATACAGTGTGTTGCAGTGCACTGGTTGGCTGCCTTATGACAACGTATGTTAACACTTGCCATAGCCTACCATAGCAGAATGCTTTAGTTTGAATGGGCCCTTAGTCATACCTTAAAAAATGTATGTCCTCAGCTCTGCATCGTTTTTAGTGTATGCAGACATCACAGAGATGATCCACCCTACGGCAACCCCCCCATGGTGTAAACTGCTTGCAAACTGGCCCCATAAGGAAACACTCCTAATCTCCACTGTGTACCCATCCTTTAGATTTATCAATGTAGACCGCTGTTAATGCTCTGTAGAGTTTTTATGGGAGAGCTGAAAGAGATTCATATGAAATATATTTTTGCTAGTAAACGTAAAGAACAAAAATATGTCAAGACACCCCAATGAACATGTTAAGAGTCTTGAGTGTAGAAGATGCTTGTCCTGAGTGTTGTGGTTGTATTTGTGTTGTTTAAAGGAAATGTCCTTGGTGCCTACATGGGGGGGGGACAGCTCTAGCAGCCATTTTGTTTGTGCAAAGGAAAAGACCGGCTGGTAAAGCCCCGTACACACGTACCGATTGTCGGCCGTAACTATTCGGCCAACGTCCGATCGGCCGATTGTCGGCTTGTTAGTATGATGATTCCGACAACCGACTGCGACTTTTCGGCCGAACAAAATCTGGTGTGCATGCTATAAAATTTTTGTTGGCCGTCACCAGAACGGCCGATTGTTCGTCAGTCAGTACAGATTTCGGCCGACAACAGTCAGATGAGCAAGACTGGGCATGCTCAGAGAAGAAAAAACACAGGGAAAGTCAACCATAACATGACATCACTTCTGAAGTTGGTTTCTGTCGGCCAACAAAAGTCCAGTGCAAGTCTAGAGCACATTTCAACCAACAAACAACACTGGACAAAAGATGGCCGATTGTTCGGCCGACAATCGGTGCGTGTGTACGGGGCTTAACTTTATATGTCAGACAACATGAACAACAGGTCCCCGCCTGGGACCTCCTCGATTGGTGCGATATACCTACAAGGCCAGAATTTGAAGTCTCTTTGGATTTATACAGTCTGTGGGGCATAGCATGAGCCCCATTCACCACCACTGATCCGATTTAGGGCTTTGGGACAGCACAACCTTAACATTTTTAAAACTATTTTGTGTATCTAACCAAACCTTAGTGAGGTACGGACTATGTCCTTGCATCACTAAAAGGCCTGCTGCCCTGTTCATTGTCAATCTTCAGAAAAAAGTCACAAACTGAAGCGTTTGGTTAATAAAGTTTAAAATTCAAAATCTGTTGGGTATATTGAAAACAGAAATGTTTGGAGAAAGTCAGGGTCCAGGGTTATTCCCAGTACTTCCTTAGGCGGTGCTATCAACCCTACTCTGAGCTCTGTTTCCTTCTTGTAGAGTATCTCCACCCCTTGTGAGAGCCATGAGGAAAAGGATAGGAAGCGCCAGGGGCCTGGAATTGTCCTATATTATGGCGCTGCAGTGTTTATATTGAATACATTTTGGATCTGATCTATTACCTCATGTTGTGGTGCTCCATTCTCAGACCCACTTTTTTAGGTCTACATTCTGGACTACACACCTAAGGATTCCCTCAGGCGCCTCAGTTTGCAGTGCAGATAAATTGATCGGAGATTGAAGCAACACAAGTTAATAGAATACAAAATGTATTCTAAAGGAAAACCTAATGGAAAACTTTACAAGAACCCAACATGTTTTAAAGGCCAAAACTCACTCCCTTCATCAGGGCTACAGAATACAATGCAAAGGATATATAGAGATCAAATGTGTGGTCTCACAAAATTACAATCAATAAATTCAACTATTTTTTTTTTTTTTTTTAATCACGTTTTTAATATGATTATAGTTGTTCATTTAGTGAGACCACAACTTACATTGATCTATATTGATTGTGTTGTATTTTTTTTTACCCCTGATGGAGGTGAGTGTTGGCCCCCTAAAGCCATTATATTCTTGTATAGTCCTCCATCTGCTTTTACATTGAATACATTTTGGATCTGATCTATTACTCATGGTGTGGTGCTCCATTCTCATACCCACTTTTTTTTTTATGAGATCCATTTGATTAAATTGCAAGGCGCCTAAGGCCCCTTTCACATGAAGGGTCTGATCAGGTCCACCTGTCAGTTTTCAGGAAGACCTGATCAGATGCTTCATTCCTATAGACCAGTGGGTATAAACGGGCTTATGTCTGTTTACACCCACCTACCTCTGGTCCAATCTGGCCTACGACCCGAAAACAAAAGAATGGAACTTCATGGGACATCTCCCCCAGTCAATCTTTTGGCACGGCAGCGTCAGTGTGTTCAGGCAGTTTATGCCTACCACTAAGTACAGGTTTGAAGGCGTCCCCTTGGATAACGCCAACCACGAGCGCAATACAATCAACCTGAACAGACAACGACAGCGCTTGCACAACCACAACCTGAACAAGCTGTGCAGATGATAGGAGATAATTCTCAGGTCTACTTTTCTTAATGAACTGACCAGAAGGGTAAAGGGCCAACAAGTTCATATCAGGTAACCGAGCACACTACTTACGCCTCCTTAGTTTATTACATGGATGATTTCTATTTTATATTTACACATTTGATTTTTTTTTCACGTGTTCACTTGATGTTCTCACTAAAGGTTGTGCTTCCTTTAGAGATCTATTTGTGTAGGGGCAAGTTTGCAGCTAAATGAACTGTAGGGGGACTGCAATGGGTGTGCACACTACCCCATTTGGTGTGGCCCTACTTGAGTGAGTCCTCCTGTCTTGGTGGAGCAGATCGCAGGGCAGTTGGGTGTAAACGGACAGTGGAAGAGTCCATTTACTACCAGCTGCCCTTGGAGCAGAGCAGGGGGCTCAGTCTGCATAAGCGATGCATCATTGGTTGTTATGGTTCTGGCATCCACCTGCTCGGTCCGTTGATCCCCTGCTGATCTCAACAGAGTCCACCCTGAGTGAAAGGGGCCTATAGGGAAGGAGTCATGCTGAAGGACAGTAGCAGGGTTCAGAGTCCGAAATATCCCATTAATCGGGGGAGAAAGTCAAGAAAGGAACTTGCTTTGTTTAAGGTCAGCATTTCTCAACCTTTGCATACTTTTTAAATTACTTTTAAAGTCTAAAATGTAAATGCTACTCATGAATGGAAAACCTGATCCTGGGACAATGCACACAACCACCTTAATTAAAATTATCTGGACATCACTAAGTCAGCAAATTGCAGCTTCAATTTGAAGATTCCCACAGGTGTTTTGCTTTGTGACCTTAGAGTGACGCTGCCATGGGGGAAATCTGGGGAAAGCCCCTGCTGAACTCCCGGAAATGCTAGTTGCCTGGCTATAAAGCCGATCTAATGGCTGTAATCCTTTCCGCTTCAATGACCCCACACAAATTTGCAGATCAGGGGCATAAAAAAAGCCTTATCTGCATACTATTTCCAGCCCGGGTGAAAAAAAACAACATGGCAGCCAGGCATTTTCATGCGGGGTCGGCAATGGCAGTCTCTGGGCATCCTTCAGCATTCACATGGAGAGGAAGACTGTGTTGTGATCAGCTTTCAATGGACTTGTTACCAAGCACTGTAGTGCTGTAGCGAGGCCTGGCACTTGACGTCCCTTATTTCCAGCAGGCCTGTGTACCCCGTACCCTTTAAGTTCCAACAACCTTAGTCTGTGAATGTATCCTTCACAGCGTTTACAAATGTGGAAATGACTATGAAATGCTGCAAATGGAGATTTTGATGGTTTGGATGTTCTTTGAAAGTGTTTAGGACTTTGCCATCACTAGGTTTTGCTTTTAGAGTTCTTGAACATGCCAGACACCCTGCATCTGCCAATCCTTACAATAAGGAGAAGAGTGTTCTCTGTGCCCATCAAGCTTCCTGCAGTGCTCCCGATCAACACAAAAGGAAGCAAATGCCTCTATAAAATATAAAGAAAACTGATACAGAGAGCTGCCACTGCTGACCTCCTCCTGAAGATGCCAGTTGCCTAGCTGTTGCCCCCATATCTGCCTGCTTCCTTCTGGTGAGGGATTTAGAACCAGGGCCGGGGACAAGGGGTGGGTGGGAGTGGCTGCCCTAGGCACAATAGTTTACCGTAGGGATGGGGGCACCTTCCTTCTGTTGCAAGTGAGTTAGGGATCCCCTTAAGCTTGCACATCATGAATAGGACAGGGAAGCGCAGTTTGGCATCTTTGCCCTGCGTGCCTTCCTTCCTTCAAGTCTTTGAGCTGATAATGATTACGGTGGGGTCATAGGCTCAATAGAAGAGTGTCCATCTCTTTTTTGTTTTTCAAGGTCACACAATTCCTTGGATTTACATTAGGCTCAAATAGAAATGAATTAAAAAAAAACTGGAGTGGAAATAAGGGCTTGAGAACACGGTCTTCTTACCAAACGCATGCGTTCTAATGCTAAAGGCTGCATTTGGCCTGCTTTGGGGGCGCACAATTGAGCACGCTCCCAGCACAACACATAGAGACTGATTTAATAAAACTAGAGAGTGCAAAATCTGGTTCAACTATACATAGTAGCCAATTAGCTTGTTAAATTAAGTTGACAAAAAAAAAAAAAAAGAAAAAAACCTGGAAGCTGATTGGCTACTATGCACAGCTGCTCCAGATTTTTACTCTTCTGTTTGAGTAAATCACCCTCATAGGGTCTAGTGCCATGCTGCCACATTATAAGCCCCGTGGTGGGGTGAAACGCGTCGAAGGCACAGCCTAGGTAGCGCCGGGCTTAATAAACTTTCACTTGCCTTACTTGGGCTTTTTCTTTGCTATAAAGTGCATTCAGAGTCGAGACGGGCTCCTTCCTTGTAGTGAAAGTCACCGGAGATAGCAGGATTGGGGACCTGGAGCGGGAACCCTGTGTGTTCTGCTGGGAACGCTCAATCTTGTGACCACAGTCAGCTCTCAGTCACAGTGATCAGAAGCCAGTGGGACAGGGCCCCTTGATCACATGATCTGGTGTTTCGATCTCTTAATGGGACCGCTCCGACCGGCGTAAACGGGCTAAATGGCTCCGCCCACTAGATTTGTGATATCAACTCCTCAAAATCAGAGGCCGTTCTTAGAGTCACTATTACACATTTAAAGGAACGCAAAGCGTGATTGAGACGCTGAGTTTACTGTTGCTGTTATTTAAGACGTTTCAATGCCGCTTGAAGTTTTGTGAGTTTAATAAGCTATTCAGAATGGGTGCACTATGTTTTATATATGCCATGTGCAATCACGGACACAGAACCACACCTATGTACTGTAGCCTATCAATTGCCTCACCTGTGATGTCATAGATTTCAAGAGACACGATAGGCTGTCAGCCTGATCTGCCCACAGAGCACCTCGTACCGAGGGGGCAGGGCTGCACTAAGCAGATCCAAATGGACTGTAGACACAGATAATCTATAATATATATTCTGATTTGTGCCTGAGCTAGGAGGACACGTCTCCGGCGCACTACTTACTGGTTTCTTTAGAAAACCACAAAACGCATTTTATTCGGGAGCTGGAAAAAAAAAACAAAAAAAAAATGTGCAAGTTATCAGATTTTTGTGCTGGGTTTCATGTACTGCCTTATGTTTTATTTTGTAATGTTCAAGATATTTTACATGACCATTGTGCTGTTTGGAATTAAATTTAAATAAAGTTGCAATAATAAAAAAAAAAAAAAAAAACTGATGTCTTTATGGTTTGTAATTTTTTTTTCCTTCTCTTAATTTAAAAAAAGTGGAAATCTACTTTGATGAAGGTGTTGTGTCCAGTAGTAGGAGAGCGACCTTACCAACCGCTCAGTAGCCGCCACCCCTCTCCACCAATCCCTACACTGGCTTCCCATTGCCCAGCGTATTAAATTTAAAATACGAACTACAACATACAAAGCCATTCACAATTAGAGATGGGCTTTGGCGTACTCAGGATCCTAGTCCCAGCCCACCCGCCCGATCCCACCAGGAAGCCGACACTGAAAATGTAACCAATTTACCACCGGAGGATTTTCCTGCTTTACGTCCAGGCCACCTTTTGCAACTTGGCACTGTGCGACTTTAACTGACAATTGCGCGGTCATGCAACGCCGTACCCAAACAAAATTTACGTCCTTCTTTTCCCACAAACAGAGCTTTCTTTTGGTGGTATTTGATCACCTCTGCGCTTTTCATTTTTTGCGATATTAATAAAAAAAGAGCAAAAATTTTGCGAACAAATTGACATTTTCTACTTTGACAATTAAAAAATATCCAATATATTAAATTTTTGTCATATATTTAGGCCAAAATGTATTTAGCTACATGTCTTTGACAAAAAAAATCTCAATGAGCGTATTTTTAACCGCTTTAAGACCGGAAGATTTTACCCCATTCCTGACCAGGCCATAGTTTGCGATTCGGCACTGCGTTATTTTAACGGACAATTGTGTGGTCGTGTGACGCTGTACCCAAATTAAATGTATGTGTTTTTTTCCCCCACAAATAGAGCTTTCTTTTGGTGGTATTTGATCACCTGTGCGATTTTTACTTTTTGCGCTATAAACAAAAAAAGAGCAACAATTTTGAAAAAAATAACAATATTTCTCACATTTTTTTTATATGAAATTCCCCCCGAAAAAAATCTAAAAATCAAAATTTTTTAACATTTTTGGCCAATTTGTTTTCTGCTTCATATTTTTGGTAAATAAAAAAAAAAAAGTGCAATAAGCGTATTTTGATTGGTTTGCGCAAAAGTTATCGCAGCTACTAACTACGGGAAAGATTTATGTCATTTATATGGTTTATTTTTTTTTTACTAGTAATGGCGGTGATCTGCGATTTTTTTTTTTTTTTTTTTCCGCGGGACTGCGACATTGCGGCGGACAGATCGGACCCCTGACTGACATTTTTTACACTTTTGGGGGTACCAGTGACATTACTACACTAATCAGTGCTTTACATATGCACTGTTACTGTAATAATGACACTGGCAGAGAAGGGGTTAACTTTATTGGTGATCAAGGGGTTAAATGTATGCCTGGTGCTTACTGACGTGTGTGGGGGGAGGGGACTGTGTGACACAGACACAGATCGCAGGTTCAGCTATGCTGAATCCTGGTATCTGTCCCTGCCTGTCACTTAGGAGATCCGCCCGCTTTGTTTACACAAGCGGGCGGATCTCCTCACTCGATCCCCGACTATCGGGGAAGAGTGGCGGTGATCACCGCCTCTCCTCCCCTGGCCCAACTCCCGCTGTGTCTGAATACAGCGGGAGTGAGCCTCTGGCGGCGCATGCGCGCCGCCGAGAAGGGGAGGAGTCCAGCGACGTAGGTCTACGTCGCTGGACGATAACGAGCCACTTTGCCGCAGTACTAGCTCAGTGAGCGGTCGGCAAGTGGTTAAATAAAGATGCAATAAAAATAAAAAAAAACCGAGGTCTATATGATTTGTAATTTATTTTTTTTTCTCTTAATTGCAAAAAAGTAGAAAACCACTTTAACCACTTCCTGATCAGCCGCTTCAGTTATGCGGCGGCAGGTCGGCAGCTTCCCATGAATCGCCGTACATGGGAGCGATCCTGGGTTCGCACGCCGACTCGCCCGCAGAGAACCCGACGCACGGGGCCGCCGGGCACCCGCGGTCGCTCCCCGTGAAGAGAGAGAACAGCGGTCTGTTGTTCTCTAAGGATTACAGAGCTCCTGTGACCCTCCTATTTAGGATCACACAATCCAGGGGGAGGCTGGCAGTGGATGGTTCCAGTGTGTCAGCGTGCAGCCGCCAACAAATGCATGTGAGCTGCCTGTTCACAACAGAGATCCTCCGATGGCAGGGAAACCTGGCCCGTCTGTGCAATCATTTGGTGCTCAAGCAGGAACAGCTGACGAGGAACGCTAAGGGTTGCCAAGACAACGCGTTTCAGAGGGCGTGGCCTCCTTCATGTCTCTGAGGCCCGGGTTTCCCTGCCATCAGAGGATTACTGTTGTGAGCGAGCGGCTCACGTGCTGCACGCTGACACACTGGAACCATCCACCTCCAGCCTCCCCCTGGATCCAGCCTGGAGCCCTGACTACTGGGACGGAACCGCAGCTTGACACAGATGCTCTCTGACATGTGAGTGCATAGCGTTATTTTGTTACCTTTTATATATATTGAATAAATCAGGGATTCCCAAACTACGGCCCTCCATCCAGCTGTTGCAGAACTACACGTCCCATGAGGCATTGTAAAACTCTGACATTCACAGACATGACTAGGCATGATGGGAATTGTAGTTCCTGAACAACTGGAGGGCCGTAGTTTGGGAATCCCTGGAATAAATAGTGTTGCACTAGGAGTCGGGGCGCTCTGTCTTTCCTTTATGTTTTTCTGTTGTCAGTCCCCCGCTGGTATTTGGCGCTGCACGGCGCGGTGCGAGTCTTACGGAGTTCACCCCTTCCTTGGTGAATTTGAGGAGACATTTTGGCTTATAGGGTTCGCCCTTCAGTGGGACTTTTTTGTGTGACTTCACTTGCTCCTCAAAGATCGCTTGGACATTAGCGCTAGTATGGAACATTTGTCTTAGTGTTAGCTTTTTGGATTCCCTGTATAGCAGAGCTCGGACTGGGTAGAGGGATAACAAAAAATATAAAAATATGTGAGCGCCTGTAGGTCACAGCAGCTAAAACGCAGAGTGACTCAACAAACTCTGTATAAAACCAATAACAAATTAGGGTGCAAAGCTAAAGTAAAAAAAAAAAAAAAGGTGTAACACATACGATAAGACAGCAATCCAGAAAAAAAAATGTGTACCACATATAACATCATTGTCATAGAAAGTTTGTTCCAATCCACCAGCAGAAAATCCCAAGAGAAGCGACTGGGTCACTATTTCAGTGCACCTTTCTGTGATACGAGTGAAAGAAACATATACAAAAGAATCCACCACGTGAAGCCAATCAATATTCCTGTGACTCCGCCACCATCGACGGCATCTCATAAAAGTAAGTACACCCCTCACATTTTTGTAAATATTTTGTTCTATCTTTTCATGTGACAACACTGAAGAAATGACACTTTGCTACAATGTAAAGTAGTGAGTGCACAGCTTGTATAACAGTGTAAATTTGCTGTCCCCTCAAAATAACTCAACACACAGCCATTAATGTCTAAACCGCTGGCAACAAAAGTGAGTACACCCCTGAGTGACAATGTCCAAATTGGGCCCAAAGTGTCAATATTTTGTGTGGCCGCCATTATTTTCCAGCACTGCCTTAACCCTCTTGGGCATGGAGTTCACCAGAGCTTCACAGGTTGTCACTGGAGTCCTCTTCCACTCCTCCATGATGACATCACAGGTGGTTGGAAGGTGGATGTTAGAGACCTTGCACTCCTCCACCTTCCGTTTGAGGATGCCCCACAGATGCTCAATAGGGTTTAGGTGTGGAGACATGCTTGGCCAGTCTATCACCTTTACCCTCAGCTTCTTTAGCAAGGCAGTGGTTGTCTTGGAGGTGTGTTTGGGGTCGTTATGTTGGAATACTGCCCTGCGGCCCAGTCTCTGAAGGGAGAGGATCATGCTCTGCTTCAGTATGTCACAGTACATGTTGGCATTCATGGTTCCCTCAATGAACTGTAGCTCCCCAGTGCCGGCAGCACTCATGCAGCCCCAGACCATGACACTCCCACCACCATGCTTGACTGTAGGCAAGACACACTTGTCTTTGTACTCCTCACCTGGTTGCCACCACACACGCTTGACACCACCTGAACCAAATAAGTTTATCTTGGTCTCATCAGACCACAGGACATGGTTCCAGTAATTTTTCTTGTGCATCATCTTTAGAAGAGGCTTCCTTCTGGGATGACAGCCATGCAGACCAATTTGATGCAGTGTGCGGCGTATGGTCTGAGCACAGACAGGCTGACCCCCCACCCCATCAACCTCTGCAGCAATGCTGGCAGCACTCATACGTCTATTTCCCAAAGACAACCTCTGGATATGATGCTGAGCACGTGCACTCAACCTCTTTGGTCTACCATGATGAGGCCTGTTCTGAGTGGAACCTGTCCTGTAAAACTGCTATATGGTCTTGGCCACCGTGCTGCAGCTCAGTTTCAGGGTCCTGGCAATCTTCTTATAGCCTAGGCCATCTTTATGTAGAGCAACAATTCTTTTTTTTTCAGATCCTCAGAGAGTTCTTTGCCATGAGGTGCCATGTTGAACTTCCAGTGACCAGTATGAGAGAGTGAGAGCGATAACACCAAATTTAACACACCTGCTCCCCATTCACACCTGAGACGTTGTAAAGCGAACGAGTCACATGACACCGGGGAGGGTGAATGGCTAATTAATCCTTATTATTAAGCCTATTGAGCATCTGTGGGGCATCCTCAAACGGAAGGTGGAGGAGCGCAAGGTCTCCAACATCCACCAGATCTGTGATGTCGTCATGGAGGAGGGGAAGAGGACTCCAGTGGCAACCTGTGAAGCTCTGGTGAACTCCATGCCCAAGAGGGTTAAGGCAGTGCTGGAAAATAATGGTGGCCACACAAAATATTGACACTTTGGGCCCAATTTGGACATTGTCACTTAGGGGTGTACTCACTTTTGTTGCCAGAGGTTTAGACATTAATGGCTGTGTGTTGAGTTATTTTGAGGGGACAGCAAATTTACACTGTTATACAAGCTGTACACTCACTACTTTACATTGTAGCAAAGTGTCATTTCTTCAGTGTTGTCACATGAAAAGATAGAATAAAATATTTACAAAATCGTGCTGAACTGACTCAGTCAGTTGGAAGTCGATAGTTAGGTGATGGTGGGGGTAGGATAGTAGAGTTCTCTTCCGATGCTTTTTGCCCCACTACACCTGGAAGGAGATGACGAGCCCTTTTTAGGGGCCTTGGGGTCACTTCCGCATGTACTAAAAGGGGTAGGAGAGGAGGAAGCACCCAATATCCAATGAAATGCAAAAAAAACGTTGTAATTTGTAGTTGTTTATTGAAAGTAGCAAAAGATGGTCAAGCCAATGCATTTTGAGGGAAAACAACGACCCGCTCCTCAGGGCTGCTACTGTTTGTAGATGGTAAAACAGGGAAAATCCCACATCCCAGTTTTTTCTAAACTGATTTACATGTTATATGATGTGTTACACATTTTTTCTGGATTGCAGTACATATCGTATGTGTTGCACTTTCTTTTTTTTTTTACTTTAGCGCTGCACCTTAAAGCGGAGTTCCGGCCTCAAATACCTTTTTTTAACTAAAAATACCCATATAATACTAATCCATCGCCCTTTACAGAACCGCTATTCTCATACTTACAAGGTGTACAGTATTGGATTTTAGTCAAACTCTTACTTTTAAAAATGCTGTCTGGGCGCGGCCATCTTGGATGTGGGCATCTGAAGCCGCAGTGTAATCTGCTGTGTCCTTCTTCCTGATTCCAGCCTCCTGGGAGTGATGACAAACAGCTTCCAGGATGCAATGCAAAGGCGGAAGTGATGTCGGTGGCCGTGGCCACAGAGGGGGGAGAAGGAGGAAGTACAATCAAAATGCCCTGGAAATAAGGTACGGGACCCCCGAAAAAATATGAAAATGCCCAATTGTTGATCAGCATAGCGAGCACTCCAGGAATCACTAAAGTTGCAAAATAGGCTGGAACTCCGCTTTAATTTACTATTGGGAGGGATAAGCAGCACAAGGAGCCAATCAGCTGGGCTTCCTTACTTACGTGATGACAAAAAATCATGCTGATAGAGATAAAACACATCTGCCTCTCTTTTCACTTTCCAATCACAGGCTGAGGGAGGGACAAGACCCGTACTCATAACCTAAAGCGGAGTTCCACCCAAAAGTGGAACTTCCACTCTTTTATCCCCCCCCCCCCCCTCCGTTGCCACATTTGGCACCTTTCTGGGGGGATGGGGGGGACGGGTACCCATTTTTGACAGTAACCCTCCCTCACTTCCGGGATACGGCGCCGTCCCATGGAAGTTCGGCTCCCTCCTCTGAGCCAATAGGAATGCGCAGCACGCTTCGCCGTAGGGACCCCCCCCCCCCCGTGAAGCCGCAAGGCTTCACTGCCGGGTTCCCTTACCGGCAATGGCAGCAGCACCCGACAGCCGATGGAAACATCGGCTGCGGTGCCGACATCACTGGACTCCAGGACGGGTAAGTGTCCTAATATTAAAAGTCAACAGATACAGTATGTGAAGCTGCTGACTTTTAATTTGTGGAGGGGGTGGAGGGGGGAGGTGGAACTCCGCTTTAACTGCAGCAGAGAAAAATCAGGTCTCCTGCCCTTCCAGTCAGGGCTGTGCTTTGTGGCAGAGGTGTGCAAATCCCAGGATTGTATGGATAGAAGTGCAAATATTTTGGCAGGTAAAACAGTTCTTACATAGATTGTGAGCCTCATTTGTGTATTTTGATGCTAGGCTGGAGCTCAGCTTTAAGGGATCAGATGGGGGATCCCTAGAAGTGACTATAAAATGTAAAATCTCAAGACCGAATTCTTAAGAAAAAAAAAAATACAAATTTGTAGTTTCTCTTAGCACAACTGTCTTTATTTGTAAAGCTTTGCAGCAGTCCAATAAATAAATAAAAAAAAAAAAAAAGAAAAAAGTTACCACGTTGGGAAGCCCCGGGGGCTCCTCACGTCTCGCACTCTTCTATGGGTATGGCGGTGGCGGTGATGATTATAGACTCTTCCATGACCTCGGTGGGGAAGCCATCCTCTGGACACAGTCTCTGCTCGGTGACCTCGTTGGGCAGGGTGGTGGAGTTAATAGATTCCACTATAATTTCCGTCGGGCCGACGTCCAGCTCCTGGGCGCTCTGCAGGCCGATGACGACGCTCTTCTCCTCCTCTATGATCAGGTTGCGGAGCTTCCTCTGGCGAGGGTTGTAATTCTCGATCCGGTTGTGGATTTCCATGTGCCGTCTCAGGTGAGCCTTTATAAAAGACAGTAAAGGGGGAGATTTACAAAGACTGGAGAGTGCAAAATCTGCATGGAAAACCAATCAGCTTCCAGGTTTTATTGTCAAAGCTTAACTACTTCAGCGCCTTAATGACCAGGCCATTTTTTTGCGATCCGGCACTGCGTTGCTTTACCTAACAATTGCGCGGGCGTGCGACGCTGTACCCAAAAAAAAAAAAATTGATGTTTTTTTTCCCCACAAATAGAGTTTTCTTTTGGTGGTATTTGAACGCCTCTATGGTTTTTAGATTTTGCGCTATAAACAAAAAACACAGCTACAAAAAAAAAAAAACAATATTTTTTACTTTCTGCTATAAAACATTCCCAATACATTTTTTAAAAAAAAAAATCGATTTTTTTTTATATCAGTTTAGGCCAATTTGTATTCTGCTACATATTTTTGGTAAAAAAAAAAAAAAATTGCAAAAAGCTTATTTTTACCACCGACCAGTCACTGGGACTGTACTGCGGCAAAGTGGCTCACGTCGCTGGACTCCTCCCCCTGTAGGCGCGCTTCCGCTGTTTTCAGTCACTGCGGGAGTCGGGCCAGGGGAGGAGCGACGCCGATCGCCGCTGCTCTTCCCCGATCGCCGGGGAATCTAGTTTGGAGATCCGCCCGCTTGTGTAAACAGAGCGGGCGGATCTCCTAAATGACAAGGAGTGACAGATTGCAGGGTTCAGCATAGCTGAACATGCGATCTGTCCCTGTGTCACTCAGTCACCTCCCCCCACACACGTCAGTAAGCACCAGGCATACATTAACCCCTCCCTCTCCAATAAAGTTAACCCCTTCCCTGCCAGTGTCATTATTACAGTAACAGTGCATATTTATAGCACTGATTACTGTAGTATTGTCACTGGTACCCCCAAAAGTGTAAAAAATGTCAGTCAAGGGTCCGATCTGTCCGCCGCAATGTCACAGTACCGCAAAAAAAAAAAAAAAAATCGCAGATCGCCGCCATTACTCGCTAAAAAAAAAAACACCAAAAATGACAGAAATCTTTCCCTTTGTTAGTAAACGCAATAACTTTTGCGCAAACCAATCAAAATACGCTTTTTGTGTTTTTTTTTTACCAAACATATGTAGCATAAAACAAATAGGCCGAAAATGTTAAAAAATTTTGATTTTTACATTTTTTTGGGGGGAATTTCATATAAAAAAATGTGAAAAATATTGTTATTTTTGCAAAATTGACGCTATTTTTTTGTTTATAGCGCATGATCAAAAAAGCGCACAGGTGATCAAATACCACCAAAAGAAAGCTCTGTTTGTGGGAAAAAAAGGACGTCAATTTCGTTTAGGTACAGCGTCGCACAACCGGGCAATTGTCCGTTAAAGTCACGCAGTGCCGAATCGCAAAATACCCCCTGGTCAGGAAGGGGGTAAAATCTTCCGGGGCTTAAGTGGTTAAAAAATTGATTTTTTTTTTTTTTTTTTTTTTAAATCAGTTTAGGCCAATTTGTATTCTGCCACATATTTTTGGTAAAAAAAAAATCCCAAAAAGCGTATTTTAATTGGTTCGCGCAAAAGTTATTGCGTTTGCAAACTACGGGATAGATTTTTGTACTTTTTTTTTTTGTTGTTTTTTTTATTAGTAATGGCGGTGATCAGCGATTTTTAGCGGGACTGCGACATTGCGACGGACAAATCTGAGACTAAGTGACACTTTTTGGGGACCAGTGACACCAATACAGTGATCAGTGCTAAATAAAATGCACTGTTACTGTATAAATGACACTGGCAGGGAAGGGGTTAATACTGGGGGTGATCAAGGGGTTAAGTGTGCTCCTAAATTGTGCTTTCTAACTGTTGGGGGGGGGGGGGGGGGCTCAGTGACAGGCACACAGAGATCGGTGTTTCAGCTTAGCTGAGAACTCAGTGTGCCTGTCTGACAGGAGAGCCGCCTGACTTGTTTACATAGGCAGACAGCTCTCCTGTCAGTTTCTGTGAGGAGCGTGAAAGGCCAGAGATTATGGCGCCCGCTCCTCCCACGGTCTGTCTCCCGCTGTGTCTAATCATAGTGGGGGCGCGGCTCTGGCGGTGCGCGTGCGCTGCTGAGACTGCGTGCCTGATAATCACGAAGATCTATGGGATTATGCGCAGCCAAGCCTCCCTGCCGCAGTAAATCTGCGTGGGGCGGTTGGCAAGTGGTTAAAGGGTAACTCCACTTTCATGGGGGGAAAAAAAAATAGCAAATAAAAGTTATCGCGTCTACAAATTATGGGATATTTTTTTTATTTTTTTTACTAGTAATGGCAGTGATCAGCAACTCATAGCGGGACTGCGATATTGCGGCGGACAATCAGACACCTAACCGACAATTTGTGAAAACCAGTGACACAAATACAGTGATCAGTGCTAAAACAATATGCAGTCACCGTACCAACACTGGCAGGAAAGGGGTTAACATCTAGGGCAATCAAAGGGTTAAATGTGTGCCTAATGTGTTACTGTGAGCGGTTTTTACTAAGCAATGTGCTTTGTAGGGAGAAAAACCAGCACATTGCTGCTGTAAGAAGAGAGCCTTGTGTTTGTTTACAATACACAGGGCTCTCTTCGGTAATTACCGGTGACGATCGAAGGGTGCCGGTGACCAAGCAGCAGCCGGCACCCGCTGACTGGTTTGGGCTGCAGCCAATCGCTAATCCGGAAATCCGGAAAGAAGACCAGGTGAAGATGGAAGCGCCTTCAGCAGTGACAGCACGCCGCCAGAGGACTTTGTTTTCAGGTCAGTCTTTCATAATGTGCAAATATTTTTATTGTTATTCTGTCTCTCACTGGTAAAATAAACCGACCAATAAAAATATAGACTGATCATTTCTTTGTCAGTGGGCAAACCTACAAAATCAGCAGGGGATCAAATACTTTTTTCCCTCACTGTAGGTGGTTATCGCAAAAACACAGTAAGGGCTCTTTCACACGGTCCGCCTCCGTAGGCGGATCCGTGTTGCTCAGCAGGGATCGATCCGCGATCCCCGCTGAGCCGGCGGATGACAGCTCCGTCTCCGCTTGCAGAGCGGAGAGGGAGGTGTCTCAGCCCCCGCTGCCCTCTATGGGGGAATCGGATGAGAGCGGACCGCCTGTCCGCTCTCATCCGATCCAATCCCCAGGACGGACAGGATCGGATACGGATGGCAGCGAGTGTCAGCGGAGGTGTCTCCGCTGACATCCGCTGCCCCATAGGGAAACATGGAGGATCCAATCAGATCCACCTAAAAAACTGACAGGCGGATCTGATCGGATCGCCCGTGTGAAAGAGCCCTAAGTATTATTGTTGTGTGTGCCCAGCTGACTCCAAAGCATGGCGATGGTGTGCGCTGGGGTGTCGGAGTGCGCTGGGATGTCGGTGTGCGCTGGGGTGTCGGAGTGTGCTGGGGTGCCGGTGTGCGCTAGGGGTGCCGGTGTGCGCTAGGGGTGCCGGAGTGTGCTGGGATGTCGGTGTGCGCTGGGGTGCCGGTGTGCGCTGGGGTGCCGGTGTGCGCTGGGGTGCCGGTGTGCGCTGGGGTGCCGGTGTGCGCTGGGGTGTCGGTGTGCGCTAGGGGTGCCGGTGTGCGCTAGGGGTGCCGGTGTGCGCTGGGGTGTCGGAGTGCGCTGGGATGTCGGTGTGCGCTGGGGTGCCGGTGTGCGCTAGGGGTGCCGGTGTGCGCTAGGGGTGCCGGTGTGCGCTAGGGTTGCCGGTGTGCGCTAGGGTTGCCGGTGTGCGCTAGGGTTGCCGGTGTGCGCTAGGGTTGCCGGTGTGCGCTGGGGTGCCGGTGTGCGCTAGGGGTGCCGGTGTGCGCTAGGGGTGCCGGTGTGCGCTAGGGGTGCCGGTGTGCGCTAGGGGTGCCGGTGTGCGCTAGGGGTGCCGGTGTGCGCTAGGGGTGTCGGTGTGCGCTAGGGGTGCCGGTGTGCGCTAGGGGTGCCGGTGTGCGCTAGGGGTGCCGGTGTGCGCTAGGGGTGCCGGTGTGCGCTAGGGGTGCCGGTGTGCGCTAGGGGTGCCGGTGTGCGCTAGGGGTGCCGGTGTGCGCTGGGGTGTCGGAGTGCGCTGGGATGTCGGTGTGCGCTGGGGTGCCGGTGTGCGCTGGGGTGCCGGTGTGCGCTAGGGGTGCCGGTGTGCGCTAGGGGTGCCGGTGTGCGCTAGGGGTGCCGGTGTGCGCTAGGGGTGCCGGTGTGCGCTAGGGTTGCCGGTGTGCGCTAGGGTTGCCGGTGTGCGCTGGGGTTGCCGGTGTGCGCTAGGGTTGCCGGTGTGCGCTGGGATGCCGGTGTGCGCTAGGGGTGCCGGTGTGCGCTAGGGGTGCCGGTGTGCGCTAGGGGTGTCGGTGTGCGCTAGGGTTGCCGGTGTGCGCTAGGGTTGCCGGTGTGCGCTAGGGGTGCCGGTGTGCGCTAGGGGTGCCGGTGTGCGCTAGGGGTGCCGGTGTGCGCTAGGGGTGCCGGTGTGCGCTAGGGGTGCCGGTGTGCGCTAGGGGTGTCGGTGTGCGCTGGGAAAAATAGACATGCTGCTTTTTCTTTTTCCATTCTATACATTAGGATAAAAAAACTCCCCCTCATACCTGAGCCCCTTCTTTATCCAGCGATGTTGCAGCAGTGTCTCAGGTGCACAGGACTCCCCTCCTCATTGGCTGAGACAGCAGTGTGGCGCAATTGGCTTCTGCTGCTGTCAGTCAGCCAATCAGGAGAGAGAGGGGTCAGGGCTGAGTGGTTGCTTCGTGTCTGAATGGAAACACAGAGCTGTGGCTCGGCTCGGGTGCCCCCATAGCAAGCTGCTTGCTATGGGGGCACTCAAGAGGAGGGTCAAAAAACTGACATCTGTCCCGTTCGGCTCTGATTTCTATTAGATTGTTCTTATGAGCAGGGCTGTGCTAACCCTCTTGTTTTTTATTGTAATGTAACTGTACTGTCTCCCTTTATATTGTAAAGTGCTGTGCAAACTGTTGGTGCTATATAAATCCTGTATAATAATGATGATTCAGCAGGGTATCAACTCAGGGACCCACTGCTAAATGAAGCCACTCCTTGTGACAGAGCCCGTAGGGGGTCAAAGGTCACCCAAATTCGAAGGCTTCTTACACACTGCAGCTTGAAATAGCTCAGTACGGCGTTTTTTTTTTTACGGATCTAAAATGCAGCCCATTGTTTACAATATGCTTGTACACACAAGTGTTTAAATAAGCGCTACGTATTCTTGAGTGAAAAAAAAAGAAAAGTCTGCTTTTCCGCCTTTTCCCAGTATTTTGTGCAGGTACGCGCACATGAGCATAAATATATAGAATTTTCATAGATTTTTCCTTAACACCTTCCCCCCCAGCCTTCATTCTGGCTTTAAGACCCTGACTGGACGTCAAATGACGTCTTTCACATGCGCCGCTCGTGCCTGCCCCCGGTTCACGCAGGCTGGCGATCGGTCGTGAGCGATGTCCCTCGTCCACAACGCATCACTGATCAGGGTAAAGAGCCAATGATGTAGGCTCTTTAGCATGTGATTAGCGGTGTCCATTGACAGCCAATCACATGTAAATAAATGCTGGTTATTGACATTTCCTTTCCTCAGCGCTATCAGTGCCGCCTATCAATCAGTGCCGCTTCATCAGCGCACATCAGTGCCGCCTCATCAGCGCACAACAGTGCCGCCTATCAATCAGTGCCGCCTCATCAGCACACATCAATGCCGCCTCATCATCGCACATCAATACCGCCTCATCAGCGCACATCAGTGCCGCCTCATCAGCGCACATCAATGCCGCCTCATCAGCGCACATCAGTGCCGCCTATCAATCAGTGCCGCCTCATCAGCGCACATCAGTGCCGCCTCATCAGCGCACATCAGTGCCGCCTATCAATCAGTGCCGCCTCATCAGCGCACATCAATGCCGCCTCATCAGCGCACATCAGAGCCGCCTATCAATCAGTGCCGCTTCATCAGCGCACATCAGTGCCGCCTATCAATTAGTGCCGCCTCATCAGCGCACAACAGTGCCGCCTCATCGGTGCACATCAATGCCGCCTCATCGGCGCACATCAATGCCGCCTCATCGGCGCACATCAATGCCGCCTCATCGGCGCACATCAGTGCCGCCTCATCAGCGCACATCAGTGCCGCCTCATCAGCGCACATCAGTGCCGCCTCATCAGCGCACATCAGTGCCGCCTCATCAGAGCCGCCTATCAATCAGTGCCGCTTCATCAGCGCACATCAGTGCCGCCTCATCAGCGCACATCAGTGCCGCCTATCAATCAGTGCCGCCTCATCAGCGCACATCAATGCCGCCTCATCAGCGCACATCAGTGCCGCCTCATCAGCGCACATCAGAGCCGCCTATCAATCAGTGCCGCTTCATCAGCGCACAACAGTGCCGCCTATCAATCAGTGCCGCCTCATCAGCGCACAACAGTGCCGCCTCATCAGCGCACAACAGTGCTGCCTCATCGATGCACATCAGTGCCGCCTCATCAGTGCACATCAGTGCCGCCTATCAATCAGTGCCGCCTCATCAGCACACATCAGTGCCGCCTCATCAGCACACATCAGAGCCACCTATCAATCAGTGTCACCTCATCAGCGCTTATCAGTGCCACCTATCAATCAGAGCCGCCTATCTATTTGGCACCTTTCAGGGAGGAGGTGGGAGCGCTAGGCTTCACTGCTGGTTTCCTCTACAAGGGATGGCGGCGGCAACACCCGACAGACAACTGAAAAATCAGCCGGGGTGTCGGCATTGCGGGTATCCCTGGACAGGTAAGTGTTCTAATATTAAAAGTCAGCAGCTACAGTATTTGTAGCTGTTGACTTTTAATTTTTTGGTGGGGGGGGGGGGGGGGGTGGTGGTCCTCTTTAAATACCACCAAAAGAAAGCTCCATCGGTCTCAAAGAAATGATAAAAATGTAGTTTGGGTACAGTGTTGCATGACCGCGCAATTGTCATTCAAAGTATGAGACAGCGCTGAAAGCTGAAAATTGGCCTGGGCAGGAAGGGGGTGAAGTTGTTAAGGTCCCTTACACACGAAGCAGGCTCTGTTAGAATCGGTCCACTGATCCTCGCTGAGCAGGCGGATGGCTGGTGCGCTCCGCTTATGCAGAGTGGACACAGACACAGCTCACTCTCCTCAATGAGCGGTCGGATGTAAACAGACTGCCTGTCCGTTTACACCAGACTGCTATCCGATCCGCCGGGCAGATGGGGAACGTCTGTTTTTAGTGGATAGGATTGGCACCCACCACTCCATAGAGGAGTCATGAAGGTTCGATCGGGTCCCCATGAAAAACTGACAGGCGGACCGGATCGGTCCACTCGTGTGAAAGGGGCCTAAGGAATGTATTGTACTCATGAATGCGAATACGTGTAAACTCAAATGCCTGAAATTACGGCCAGAAATGCTGATGCTCAAACATCAGAACCGTATGCAAGAGGCCTAACAATTGTTGCCCTTCCCACTGATTGATCTCACATATTTCTCAAGCTAAATTTCCATGGGCAGAGACAAAGCAGCAACCATCAGACTACAGGTAACCTCTGCCCCCGAGTCATAGGCAAATAAATACAGCTAAATAAGCAAATGCACTAAGTTGTCAAAAGTATTGGGACACCTGCCTTTACACACACATGAACTTTAATGGCATCCCAGTCTTAGTCCGTAGGGTTCAATATTGAGTTGGCCCACCCTTTGCAGCTATAACAGCTTCAACTCTTCTGGGAAGGCTGTCCACAAGGTTTAGGAGTGTGTCTATGGGAATGTTTGACCATTCTTCCAGGAGTGCATTTGTGAGGTCAGGCTCTGATGTTGGGCAAGAAGGCCTGACTCATGGTCTCCGCTCTAATTCATCCCAATGGTGTTCTATCAGGTTGAGGTCAGGACTCTGTGCAGGCCAGTCAAGTTCCTCCACCCCAAACTCGCTCATCCATGTCTTTATGGACCTTGCTTTGTGCACTGGTCAAAACCATTTGGTGGAGGATGGCTTACGGTGTGGGGTTGCTTTTTAGGGGTTGGGTTTTGGCCCCTTAGTTCCAGTGAAGGGCGTCAGCATAACAAGACATTTTGGATAATTTCATGCTCCCAACTTTGTGGGAGGAGTTTGGGGACGGCCCCTTCCTGTTCCAACATGACTGAGCACCAGTGCACAAAGCAAGGTCTATAAAGACATGGATGAGCGAGTTTGGGGTGGAGGAACTTCACTGGCCTGCACCTCAACCCGAAAGAACACCTTTGGGATGAATTAGAGCAGAGAATGCATGACAGGCCTTCTTGTCCAACATCAGTGCCTGACCTCACAAATGCGCTTCTGGAAGAATGGTGAAACATTCCCATAGACACTCCTAAACCTTGTGGACAGCCTTCCCAGAAGAGTTGAAGCTGTTATAGCTGCAAAGGGTGGGCCAACTCAGTATTGAACCCTACGAACTAAGACTGGGATGCCATTAAACTTCATGTGCATGTAAAGGCAGGCGTCCCAATACTTTTGACATT
Organism: Pelophylax lessonae; assembly: GCF_965119305.1. Taxonomy (NCBI): domain Eukaryota; kingdom Metazoa; phylum Chordata; class Amphibia; order Anura; family Ranidae; genus Pelophylax; species Pelophylax lessonae. The sequence continues at coordinate 14,612,030 of NC_138779.1, read as the reverse complement.
ATAGTGTATTCAGTTATAAGATGAATATCTATATATATTTTTTTTTTTACAGTTTACATAAGTGAGTCAAACATCAAGAGAAGCACTAAAGCCCCACTGATCTTCATTTATAAATGTGGTTGAGGGATGTCTTGGGGTGTTGTCCATAGGAACCAATGAGAACCTACCTTTCACTTCTCCATCTTGCAAGGCAGTTGGTTTCTCTGGGCAATGCAGACCAACACAACCCTTCCTCCAGCCAACCGCACTACACTCACCTGCCGAGTGAACTTGTACCCGCACTCCGTGCACTCAAACTTTCGCACGCCGCGATGTCTGGCCACGTGAACCCGCAGCTGCTCGGACGCTATAGGAGAGAGAAATTAAAAGTTGTAACAGGAAAAGGCAGCACTATAGGCTTTACGCACACTAGAAAATTTTAACGCTGCTCATAGGGGCGTCCGGGAGGGTTTTTTCTGCCTCTAAACACCCATCCATGTTAGTCTAGAGCAGTGGTCACCAAACTGCGGCCCGGGGACCAGATGAGGCCCTTTACTTGATTTTATCTGGCCCTTGGAGCACTATTTCATCCACTGATAACAACAATGGGTAAACACCCCCCCCCCCTACCGACACCAATGAAGGTGCACTATTCCTCTCAATGACACCAACAATTGGGCCCAATTCCTCCCAATGATGGGGCACAATTCCTACCAATGATGGGGCACAATTCCTACCAATGATGGGGCACAATTCCTACCAATGATGGGGCACAATTCCCATCAATGATGGGGCACAATTCCCATCAATGATGGGGCACCATTCCAACCAATGATGGGGCACAATTCCTACCAATGATGGGGCACAATTCCTACCAATGATGGGGCACAATTCCTACCAATGATGGGGCACAATTCCCATCAATGATGGGGCACAATTCCTACCAATGATGGGGCACAATTCCTACCAATGATGGGGCACAATTCCTACCAATGATGGGGCACAATTCCCATCAATGATGGGGCACAATTCCTACCAATGATGGGGCACAATTCCTACCAATGATGGGGCACAATTCCTACCAATGATGGGGCACAATTCCTACCAATGATGGGGCACAATTCCTACCAATGATGGGGCACAATTCCTACCAATGATGGGGCACAATTCCCATCAATGATGGGGCACAATTCCTACCAATGATGGGGCACAATTCCTACCAATGATGGGGCACAAATCCCATCAATGATGGGGCACAATTCCTACCAATGATGGGGCACAATTCCTACCAATGATGGGGCACAATTCCTACCAATGATGGTGCACAATTCCTACCAATGACACCAAAGATAGGGCATTGTTTTTCCCCACTGACGTCCGGACCTTTTCTACTCCCAATGGCCACAGTCTGGCCCCCCTAAAGTCAGAAGGGCAGTAAAGTGGCCCTTTGTTGAGAAGGTTTGGAGGCCCCTGCTCTATAGTGTCCAGGCGCTCAAGGGGCATTTAGAGGCAGAAAAAAGAAAAACCTCAATGCCAGTGCGTCCAGGAGCGGCAGCATTTTGGCAGGAAAAAAAAAAACTTGACGATTGTAAACGCGCGTTTAGCACTTGAGTATCAATTCATTTCAATGGCCAGAGCTTATTATTATTCTGGCCAATGAAATGAATGAATGCCCATGCGATTGAAGTGCCTAAAGGCGTTACACCAGTTTACAGACTTCAAGCACTCTTTCTGCCAAAACACCGCTGCCAGGAGGAAAGGCGTCTAAGAGAGGGGGCCAAAGGGTCCGATGTGCAGGAGGCCTTACTGTCTGTTATCTCTATAGCTCAGCCAATCATATTTATGAAAAGGCAGCCTATCAGATCACCAGCAGCCCCCTGCACCAGGAATTCTGTAGCCTGACTCTTCAGAAAATATAACCAACCAAGGCACCAGGAACAAGCATTTCTATAGCGGCATGTGGCATCCATGCATTGCGGATTTCAATAGATTTGGGTATTTCTCGGTCATAAAGCCGAAACACCTGTAAGATTAGTGATAGAAGCAGCCATTCCCTGACTCCTATGCCGCCTGCTAGTTCTGGCCAAACATATGCAATCATACTATCACCAGTATCCGCTACTTTGTTACCTTTGAAGGTTTTGCCGCAGACTTGGCAGAAGTAGGGCCTGCCCTCCTGGTGTCGGCTGGCGACGTGCCTCAGGAGCGGAGTTTTGTCTGTAAATCGCTGATCGCAATATTCGCAGCTAAACGGCCGTTCCCCCGTGTGTGTTCGGTTGTGCTTATGTAGACTGGCTGAAATCACAAAAGAACAAAACAGTCAGAGGAAGAAGCTCTAAAAATAAATGATCTTCAAAGTTAACCACTTAAGCCCCAGAAGATTTTACCCCCTTCCTGACCAGGGCCTATTTTGCGATTTGGCACTGCGTGATTTTTAACGGACAATTGCGCGGTCGTGCGATGCTGTACCCAAACGAATTTGACGTCCTTTTTTTCCCACAAACAGAGCTTTCTTTTGGTGGTATTTGATCACCTGTGCGATTTTTTGATCATGCGCTATAAACAAAAAAAGAGCGACAATTTTGAAAAAATAACAATATTTTTCACATTTTTTTTATATGAAATTCCCCACAAAAAAAATGTAAAAATCAAAATTTTTTAACATTTTAGGCCAATTGTTTTCTGCTACATATGTTTGGTAAAAAAAAAAAAAGCAAAAAGCGTATTTCGATTGGTTTGCGCAAAAGTTATTGCGTTTACTAACTAAGGGAAAGATTTTTGTCATTTTTATTGTTTTTTTATTTAACGAGTAATGGCGGCGATCTACAATTTTTTTTTGCGGGACTGCGACATTGCGGCGGACAGATCGGACCCTTGACTGACATTTTTTACACTTTTGGGGGTACCAGTGACATTACTGCAGTAATCAGTGCTACAAATATGCACTGTTACTGTAAAAATGACACTGGCAGGGAAGGGGTTAACTTTATTGGAGAAGGAGGGGTTAAGTGTGTCCCTAGGGGAGTGCTTCTAACTGTGATTGGATGTGGCTAGTGATGTAACAGCAGAGATCTACGATCCTACATAGCAGGACCGTATGATCTGTGCTGTTACACAGGGGAGAAAGACAGGCGGCTGTGTTTACATTAGCCGCCTGCCTTTCTCCCGGTATAACCAACGATCGCGAGTGACCGGCGGACATCGGGTCCGCCGCTCACACGCGCGGGGGGGGGGGGGGGAGCCAATCAGTTGGTCCCGCCGGTCCTTCGAGGAGAGGCAGAACTGTGGTCTGCCTATGTCAACAAGGCAGACCTCCATTCTGTCACAGAGGAAGACAGAGATCTTGTGTTCCTGTTAAGCAGAAACACAGATCTCTGTCTTCCTCTAGTTAGGCCCCTCCCACACAGTTAGAAAGCACTCCCCTAGGAGCACACTTAACCCTTTGATCGCCCCTAATGTTAACCCCTTTCTCTGCCGATGTCATTAGTGCATTTTTTTTAGCACTGATCACTGCATTGGTGTCACTGGTCCCCAAAAGGTGTCACCTAGTGTCAGATTTGTCCGTCGCAATGTCGCAGTCCCGCTAATAATCGCCATTACTAGTAAAAAAATAAATGAAAATGACATAAATTTATCCCTAGTTTGTAGACGCGATAACTTTTGCGCTAACCAATCAATATACACTTATTGGGATTTTTTTTACCAAAAATATGTAGCAGAATATGAACTGGCTTAAATTGATGAAAAAATTAGATTTTTTTTTAATATTTTTTTTTATTGGGAATGTTTTATAGCAGAAAGTAAACAATATTGTTTTTTTTTGTGTTTATAGCGCAAAAAATAAAAGCCGCAGGTGATCAAATACCACCAAAAAGAAAACTCTATTTGTGGGGAAAAAAGGGACATCAATTTTTTGGGGTACAGCGTTGCAACAACTGCGCAATTGTCAGTTAAAGAAATGCAGTGCGGTATCGCAAAAAATGGCCTGGTCAGAAAGGGGGGTAAAACCTTCCGGGAGCTGAAGTGGTTGAACTCATTTTGGGCTTCACACACAATTTTAATATATGTAAATCCATACTGACACCTCTGCAAAGTGAGGTCGCCATCTTGAAAATCACCACGACACAAGAATAGATGCCTAGACTTTTATAAAGTAGCACAGCCAAGGACCCCCCCCCCCCCCCAAATCTGTATTAACCACTTCCATACCGCTGGCATCAAATGACATCCTGGGCTTTAAGTGGAGATATCTGGATGATGGATGCAGCTGCCGGCATCATTCAGATATAATTTTTCAGCCGGCGATTCCATTCACCGTAAGAACAATCACAGCGGCTGTTCAACCGCTTGATCGTTCTTACAGAATGCCCCCTCCCTCCGGTGCTTCCACTGGCTCGCCCGCGCGATCGGCGAGCCGGAGAAGGAATCCGCCGGCAGCGGAAGTACACCATAGACACTTTGATTCTCAGAGGCCCGGGCGTGACGTCACAACCTGACAGTTGTCAATACTGCCGAGATCGTTTTTTTTTTTTTTTTTTTTTTTTTTAGGCTTTCCAGCCTGTAGGAGAGATCTGAGGTCTTATTGACCCCACATCTCTCCATAAACAGGACCTGTCATTCACTGATCCTATTACAAGGGACGTTTACATTCCTTGTAATAGGAATAAAAGTGATCAAAAAAAAAAAAAGTAAAGGGAAAGTGCAAAAAAAAAAAAAAATGTAAAGTGCCCCTGTCCCTGCGTGCTTGCACGCAGAGGCGAATGCATCCGTACGCCGCGGCCACATACGTAAACGGCGTTCAATCCACACATGTGAGGTATCGGCGCAAACGTTAGAGCGAGAGCAACAATTCTAGCCCAAGACCTTCTCTGTAACTCTAAACTGGTAACCTGTAAACATTTTTCAACAATTCTAGCCCAAGACTTCCTCTGTAACCCTAAACTGGTAACCTGTAAACATTTTTAAAGCGTTGCCTATGGAGATTTTTAAGTATCGAAGTTTGGCGTCATTCCACGAGTGTGCGCAATTTCAAACATGTTAGGTATCTATTTACTTGGTGTAACATCATCTTTCACATTATACACAAAAATTGGGCTAACTTTAGTGTTTTTTTTTTTAATTCATAAAAGTTTTTTTTTCCCAAAAAAAACACGTCTAAAAAACTTCTGTGCAAATACTGTGTGACATAAAAAGTTGCAATGACCGCCATTTTATTTCCTAGGGTCTCTGCTTAAAAAAAAAAAAAAATGATATATATAACTATATAAATATATAAAATGTTTGGGGGTTCGGAGTAATTTTCTAGCAGGAATGTGGGAGCGGAGTGCCAGAAATGGCCCAGTATGGAAGTGGAAATACATCAAATCAGAAGATAGATGCCATTTTTTTTGGCGGGTAGCATTGCAGCCAGCATCCTCTGTGTAAACAAACCCTCAATTCCCATGCAATACTTAGAATGCCCCACCCACCTTGTGTCCTGAACGTCTTCCCGCACAGGTGGCACTGGAAGGGCTTTTCGCCCGTGTGAGTCTTGAGGTGCATATTGAGGTTGGTTTTCTGGGTGAAGGCATGGTGGCAGAACTCGCATACAAATGGACGTTCATTTCTGTCACAAAGAAAGAAAATTGTTAGAGCACATCTACGGGCCAAACGGCTGTCTTTGGCATTGAAACACCCAAAACTGCACCTAAGTGACTATGGCTTAAATATCTCTCCCCTCCCTGTCTACCTGTAACTGGGATGAGTTAGATGAGCCTCTCTCTACTGAGGAGATCCCTCTGGCCATTTCGCAGCTACCTGCCCACAAGACTCCTGGCCTAGATGGGTTCCCGGCTGAATGGTATACCCAGTTTCAATCTCTATTGTGTCCATTCCTTCTCCATACTTTCAATGAAGCCCTAGATGTCGGTGTCCTCCCGCCCTCTATGCGAGAGGCGTTGATGGTGCTTTTAATAAAGCTTCACAAAGACCCTCCTAAATGCGATTTCTTTAGACCAATTTTCCTCATTAATGTGGATGTGAAGATCCTAGCTAAAGTCTTGGCCAATCGTCTAAATAAGGTGGTTGCGAAATTGGTGAAGAGAACATCAGAGGCAATTAAAGGGTTAAATGTGTCCCTAGGGCAGTGATGGCGAACCTTGGGACCCCAGACGTTTTGGAACTACATTTCCCATGATGCTCAGCTACACTGCAGGGTGCATGAGCATCATGGGAAATGTAGTTCCAAAACATCTGGGGTGCCAAGGTTGGCCATCACTGCCCTAGGGTGTGCTTGCTAACTGTGTGAGGGTTGCTCTGAATGGGGTAAGACAGAGATACGTGTTCCTGCTTAGCAGGAACACAAGATCTCCATCTTCACCCCTGTCAGAACGGCAATTTGTTTACATAGGCAGATTGCTGTTCTGCCTCTCCTGGGAATGATTGCGGGTGGCCAGCAGACATTGGGTCCGCCAGACCTGCTGATTGGCATCCCGTGTCCAATCAGTGGACGCTACCCTCCTCCGGCGGCAGCGCGCACTCCTCCCAGTGGCTATTGTAGGAGATGACTTATAGTTACGTGATTTTACACAATAGAGCCGACCCGCCGCAGTAAATATGTGGTAGGCGGTCAACAAGTGGTTAAAGACCTTCCTGTAGCGATGATAGAAACACCCAAAACAAGCATGCAGACCGGGAGTCAGCATGAAGACAAATGTCCTGGTCGGCGACTCAAAGTAGCTGGATCAGCATGACAGCCAGGGAACAGGAAGGAAAAGCCAGCAATGGTTGCCTCCATTCTTGTTCAATACAGGTCCTGTTTAAAGTTTGATGGCATGTGGTAGTGCATGATAATGCATTGCTGTGTTGCATATTGAGATTTGCCTACAGTCTACCAACACATAGGGAAATCTCTCGCTGATTGTATGGTGCAAAAATGGGATTTTTACCTTGGCATAAATGGACACAGCTCCTGATATTCATAACCATTGGGTTATACTGCCCCCCACAGGCGTAGGACACTAGGCAGAAAAGAATTCTGGCTACACCCATGGGCAGTCCCAGGCGATATACCCCCTCTCACTGCTATAGGTACTCAGTTTTGTTACAAGCAGTGTCAGGAGAATCATAACTCCACAGAGGGGTGGGAGCTGTGTCCGTCAATGAACATCAGAGAAATAGATTTTACGGTAAGTCAAAAATCCCATTTTCTCTTTCGTTCACTGACGGACACGGCTCCTAATATTCATTACCATTGGGGCGTCCTAAAGCAGTGTTAAACATGAGGATTGGGAACAACAAAAAACTCCCAAGGCTAAACATTAGTCAACCACACCGACACCCTGTGCGCAGAGGTGATAGCCACTAAAAAGGCCACCTTCTGGGAGAGCGTAAGCAGGGGAATCTCCCCAATATTTTTAGAGGGAGACCTTTGTAGAACTGAAAGCATCAAATTAAGATCCCAAGGCAGGAACGGAGGTATGCAGGAAGAAAGGTACGCACCAGGGAGCGTGTGGCCAAAGGTCGTTGGAAGAAGACCGCCAAAGCCGATACCTGGCCCTTGATGGTACTCGAGGCCAATTTCTGTCCAGCCCCCCATTGAAGGAAGGTTAAGATCTGAGCCACCGAGAAGGAGTGAGGATGAACTCCAAGAGACACACACCACACAATTTACGTCATCCACGTACGATGGTAGATCTTCCTAGAAGTAGACTTCCTAGCTTCCAACAGAGTAGGAATCAATGACTCAGATAAACCCCTATCCTTCAGCACCTGGCATTTAACAACCAAGCCATCAAAGCCAGCGACTGTAAAGCAGGATGGAAAATCGCTCCTTGGGACAGCAGATCCTCCCTGAGAGGAAGCTGTCAAGGAATGTCGGCGACCAGCCGCATCAGACCGGTGTATCAAGCCCGGTGAGGCCAGTCCGGAATCCCTTCTGCCCTGATCCTGCGTAGAAGTCTTGGCAGAAGCTGGAGAGGAGGGAAGGTGTAAATCAGACAATACTGACCCCATGGGACCACCAGCGCATCTGTGACGTCCGCCATAGGATTCCTTGACCAAGCCACAAACCTCTGCACCTTTCTGTTGAGCCGAGACGCCAACAGATCCACCTTGGGATTGCCTCACCGGAGACACAGCTGATGAAACACTACGGATGAAGGGATCACTCCCTGTGGTCCAAAGCCTGCTGACTGAGGTAATCTGCCTGCCAATTTTCCACCCTGGGAATATGTACAGCAGAGGGGGCTGGAACTAACCGTTCTGCCCACCTTAGAATGCCGGCTACCTCCAGAGCCGCCAGGACACTTCTTGTGCCCCCTTGGTGATTGACATAAGCCACGGCCGGGGCATTATCCAATTAAATACACACTGGACAACCCTGAAGATGATCCGTCCAATGATCCAGACACAGTCTGATTGCTCGGAATTCCAAGAGATTGATTGGTAGTCTGGACTCTTCCAGCATCCAGATTCCCTGAGCAGGATGCTTGCCGAGGACGCCTCCCCAGCCGGACAGGCTGGCATCCGTGGTGATTACTGTCCAATACAAGGGGAGGGAGGATTTTCCCAGCTGAAGCGACGGAGAACGAAGCCATCATATCAGGGACTGTTTCGTTCCCCGACTCAGCCAGATCGGATTGTCCAGAGACTGCGGAGTCTTGTTCCATTTGGTCAAAATCTGCCTTTGCAGGGCCCTCGTATGGAACTGTGCAAACGGAACTGCCTCAAAAAGTAGACACCATCAGGCCCAGCACGTGCATGCAAGTCCAGAGGGATGATCATTTGTTGGACAGCTGGAGGTGAATTTCAGCCTGCAATTTCTGGAGTTTGTCCAGAGGAAGGAGCACTCTGGCTAAGGCCGGGTCCAAAGTCAGGCCCAAATAGTCCAGCTTTGTGGACGGAACCAGGGCAGACTCCTGAAAATTCAGAATCCAGCTGAACTCCGGCAGAGTTTGTATTGTGATCTCCAGGTTCTCCACCAGAACAGAGGGAGACTCCGCTCGCAGAAGGAGATCATCCAAGTAGCCCAGTACTGCGATCCCCCACTGGTGTAGCAAAGCTAGCACCGGGGCTAACACGTTTGTGAAGACCCAAGGAGCAGATGCGAGACCAAAGGGTAACGCCACAAACTGAGAATGCTCCTCTCTCACAGCAAGGCAGAGAAAACGCTGGTGACTGGAACATATTGGAATGTGAAGGTAAGCATCCTTCATATCGATAAGAGGTGAGGAAATCCCCCTGACGCAGGGATGCCACCACCGTTCGAATGGACTCCATTCTGCACTTATGTACCCACACAAAGCAGTTTAGCGGCTTGAGGTCCAGGATTGGACACACTTTGCCTTCCTTCCTGGGAACTGTGAATAGGTTTGAGTAAAAACCCTGAAAACATTCCAAAGTCGGAACCGGGACAATCACCCCTTGAAGGAACAGGTCTTGTACCGCCCAAAACAGGCCCTGAAAGTGGTCTGGGGGACAGGCGCAAGTTGGAAGAAAAAAACCTTGCCGGGGGACAAGAGCGAAACTTGATCTTGTAGCCGCATCAAATTTCTTTGTGGACCCACTTGTCTTGTACCTGGGAAGTCCACGGGTCCGGAAACCAGCAAAGACGTCCCCCAACCCCCGATAAAGGTGAAGGCGTACCTTCATGCAGAAGGAGCCTCGTCCAAGAGTCTGGAGAAGCCCGATCTTGGCTTGCCAGCCCAGGTTCGTTTGGATCCTCCAGAAGAGGCCCTGAAAGGCTTCAAGCCCTTGTCGGTTGCCCTGAGGGACGAAAAAACTTCTTATGAGCTAAGAAGGAAGGCCCACGTCTACAACCTCCTTGCCCTTAGTACCCTGAGGAAGAAAAGTACTCCCCCCCCCCCCCCCAAGAGACCTTGAATGATGTCATCCAGGGTAGCTCCAAACAGGCGATCTGCTTGAAAAGGTAGATCAGTCAAGGCCATTTTTGAAGTCTGATCCGCAGACCAGCACTCGAGCCAAAAGACACACCGAAGGACCACTGCCAAAACAGAGAGGCGAGCCATCAGGGAGCCACATCCAAAGAGGCATCACAGATAAACTGCAGGCCCTGGACCAGCTGGTCTGCCAGCTCAGCAAAGGCAAGGGGGAGCTGTTCCCCCTCCAGGTCATGGCGTAGGAGCTTAGCCCACTCGGTCAGAGTTTGTGACACTAGGGCAATGGTGAATACCGGCTTCATTGCCGAACCAGCCAGAATTTACATGGCATGGTAAGGCCACGCCACAGCCTCCCCCTTCCGGTCAGCCAGATCCTTAAAGGCCAGGGACTCTTCAACCTGAGTCATGGTTGCCTTGTTTATTCAGGAAACCAGAGGATTCACCACCGGTGGCACAGTCCACTTTTTAGAAAGGGACTCCTCATAGGGACCCCACAGGGACGCTTTGGTCATCTCCACTCTTTAGCGACAATTCTGTCAAAATAGGCAGGAAAAGAAACACCTTTGCCGCTCTGGATGGCTTGTGAGTACCAAAGGGTACCTGCGCCTCTGTTGCAGCTTCAGCTGCGTCCTCCATCTTCGGGGTCTCATACACCGATACAATCATTGCATCCACCAGCGCCTTTTTTGTGCACGGTCGCAGACATGGAGGAATCATCCTCAGTATCAGAGGATTCCAGGCGCGTGGTTGTAGACCCAGCAGGGTGACCCATGTCAGCGGCGGCCAAATCCGATTCAGGATCTGAAGCTAGCTTTTAGCTAGCCCGTCGCCTGCAGGCCACCTCCACCTAGGATACAAGGGACTCCAGGACCGCCATCAGTGCACGGATGGATGGTTGGGACCCGGAGGGCCCCGCAGCCTCAAATAGGGCATCAGGTGGGGAAATGTGCTTCAAAGACTCCATGAGTCACCAGGGGGACTCCACAAAAAGTGTGAAAAACTGCTAAGGGACAACCCCCACCGCACTGGCAGCAACACCCGGTCGCCAGGCACAAAGGGATCCTCAGAAGAGAGGGAGAGGACCCCACCACTCACCACCCACAGAAACAGGCAACTACACGTGCAGTGATCAGGAAGTAAAATGATCCAGGTGTCAGCACCAGGGGATGTGGAGGGGCTCCCATCGCAAAAATCGCCGCCCACAGGGCTCCACTGCCATGGCCGCCGCTATTTCCAATAGCAAACCACAACAAAATGTCCAGCGGACTACACAAACATGGCCGCTGTGTATAGAAACACACAGGCTACACAAAATGGCGGCCCCGTGTGGTACCACAAGGCTTACAGGGACCCAGGCCTCAAGGACAGACCCAGGCAGGACAGGGGGCCCTGGCAGGAGCCTTCACCAGGTACAACCCCCCCCCCCCCCCACACACACACACACATGCGCAGTCGATTGTCCAGTCGTCAGCGGCGCACCCCCCATCCCAGGAAAGTGGCCAGACCACCCAAACAGCCCCAGCATGGAGGAGGGGAGGGCAGGATAAGAAACTTGGCAGGGGAGGGGGGGTGCCTGCAGAAGGAGGGAAACCCTCCGGGACTGCCCAAAGGCATAGCCAGAGCTTTTTTTTGCCTAGTGTTCTACTTCTGTAGGGGGCAGTATTACCCTAATGCAGGGGTGGCGAACACGCGGCTCTCGAGCCGCATGCGGCTCCCGGCCGAACTGAATGCGGCTCTTTGGCTCTTTGCCTCTTATGGTATACTGTGGCTCGTCTAGCGGGACCTCTGAGGAGAGATCTCCAAGTGCGTAGTCCCGCCCCCAGGCTGCGTCATCACGTCTCCCATCTCCCAACACTGCACGGGCCAGAGAGCGTGGGGACCCGTGTGTCTCCCTCCCGCCTCAGCTGCATCTTCCCCGCCGAGGCTCCGCAGCAACTATCCTTTTGTTCTCCCTGTTGCATAGGTTTTTTTTTTTTTTTGCTGGCTCCAGAGTAATCCCTGGCAGGTTAACTGGCATCCCCCTATTCCCCCTCAAGGTGTGTGCCTTATTCTCTATTGCAGATATTAGATTGTAAGCTCCTTTGGGTCAGTGAATGATTTCAATGCTTCAGTTGCCATTTATGTGTGTGGGGGTCTCTGATGGGGGACATTTATGTGTGTGGGGGTCTCTGATGGGGGACATTTATGTGTGTGGGGGTCTCTGATAAGGACATTATTGTGCAGGGGTCTCTGATGGGGGACATTTATGTGTGTGGGGGTCTCTGATGGGGGACATTTATGTGTGTGGGGGTCTCTGATAAGGACATTATTGTGCAGGGGTCTCTGATGGGGGACATTTATGTGTGTGGGGGTCTCTGATGGGGGACATTTATGTGTGTGGGGGTCTCTGATAAGGACATTATTGTGCAGGGGTCTCTGATGGGGGACATTTATGTGTGTGGGGGTCTCTGATGGAGGACATTTATGTGTGTGGGGGTCTCTGATGGGGGACATTTATGTGTGTAGGGGTCTCTGATGGGGGACATTTATGTGTGTGGGGGTCTCCGATAAGGACATTATTGTGTGGGGGTCTCTGATGGGGGAAATTTATGTGTGTGGGGGTCTCTGATGGGGGACATTTATGTGTGTGGGGGTCATTTCAACAAGGTAACAAAAAACACCTGACTGAGCATGTTATATTATGTGTTTAATATATTATTGTTAAAGTTATATGCTTTTGTGTGAGTGTTTGTCTTGTTTTGGCAGGTCACTGCGTGGTGTGGCTCTCTGACTCTCACAGTTTAAAATTTTGGCTCCTTTTGTCGAACTTGTTCGCCACCCCTGCCCTAATGATATGGATCAAAGGACTGCATCCGTCAATTAACGACAGAGAAATATTTTTTACTCATTCATAAAAAAAATACGGAAATGCAAAATGTATTAAAATGCTGGAAGATGGTGGGGAAGTGGGTTGTGGAGGGGGTTAGGGGAGCAGGTTTGGTGGCCCTGTAGGGAATGAGGTTTCTGAGGGGGGTTGGAAGCACAGTGGGGGGACACTGTTGCAGGCACTAAGGCTCTGCAGCAGGCTGGGGGCTGTCAAGAGGCTTGGGGGCACTATGGGAGCTGGTTGAGAAGGGCTGCACTAATGGGATTGATAAAATATTACGGATATTTCCCACACTGTACACTATGTGATCACACGCACAAGAACGTCCGTTGTTTACACCTGAATGGCAGACCTGTGCTTGGCTTTGATGTGCATCTGAAGGCCGCTCCTGCTCGAGGCTCGGTGACCGCACTCCTCACACACAAACAGCTTCTCCCCGCGGTGTTTAAATGCTTCATGCAGCCGAAGTTCTGTCCGTGTGAAGAAACACTTCCCACAGGTGGGGCACTGCAATGTAATGCTGTGATTAGAGAAAGCCAACATTTGGCATACGGACAACGCTTACTTATGTGGCCACCAAAACCCATATATATGTACAGTTGGCATAGTGCGCACATTACACCAACCACACAGAACGATAGATGAATCAGACAATTCATTCTTCCAAGCTTCAATTAACATTTAGCATCTAGTGCCCCCTGGTGTCTAACCAGTGATCCTTCGGCATTGTTTTTGCGGCCCTCAGGGCCCCTGTGTTTGCCTATTGCCCTGTTACAGCAATGATTTCTAGGAGTTTTATTTACCATATCCCCAGTCTCTGACCATCTCCTGTATCATGTCTGCAGTCTCTGACCATCTCCTGTATCATGCCTGCAGTCTTATACCATCCCTTGCACCCTGCCTGGAGTCTCTGACCGTCTCTTGCATCCTGTCTGCAGTCTCTGATCATCTCTGGTATCATGTCTGCAGTCTCTGACCATTTCTGGTATCATGTCTGCAGTCTCCGACCAGTCCTTGTATCATGCCCGCAGTCTCTGACCATTCCTTGTATCATGTCTGCAGTCTCTGACCATCTCTTGCATCCTGTCTGCAGTCTCTGACCATCTCTTGCATCCTGTCTGCAGTCTCTGATCATCTCTGGTATCATGTCTGCAGTCTCTGACCATCTCTGGTATCATGTCTGCAGTCTCTGACCATCTCTGGTATCATGTCTGCAGTCTCCGACCAGTCCTTGTATCATGCCCGCAGTCTCTGACCATCTCTTGTATCATGTCTGCAGTCTCTGACCATCTCCTGTATCATGCCTGCAGTCTCTTACCATCCCTTGCATCATGTCTGCAGTCTCTGACCGTCTCTTGCATCCTGCCTGCAGTCTCTGACCATCTCCTGTATCAAATCTGAAGTAATTTCCAAAACAATGTGGTGTAAAAAACACTTTTCTCCTGAGCCACCTCTGAGGAAGAGGCGAAGCCTCGAAACGCGTCAGTCGTCATCTACTTAGGACTATGGACATTCGCATGGACTACTCCAAACACTTAAACTTGTGACATGACTGATTTACACCTTTGTTTGTGAGCAGCCATATCTATATTTTAATAATAAAGCCATTATTGAGGATAATGCGCTAGGTCAGTGCGCCCTTCTTTATTTTTGTTTGCATAAAATCTGCAGTCTCTGACCATCTCTTGTATCATGTTTACAGTCTCCGACCATCTCTTGCATCATGCCTGCAGTCTCTGACAGTCTACAGTATTGTATCAAATCTGCAGTCTCTGACCATCTCTTGTTTCCTATCTGCAGTCTCTGACCATCTCTTGCATCCTGTTTGCAGTCTCTGACCATCTCTTGCATCCTGTTTGCAGTCTCTGACCATCTCTTGCATCCTGTTTGCAGTCCCTGACCATCTCTTGCATCCTGTCTGCAGTCCCCTAACCATCTCTTGCATCCTGTCTGCAGTCCCCTAACCATCTCTTGTTTCATGTCTGCAGTCTCTGACCATTTCCTGTATCTGCAGTCTCTGACCATCTCTTGCATCCTGTTTGCAGTCTCTGACCATCTCTTGTATCATGTCTGCAGTCTCTGACCATCTCTTGCATCCTGTCTGCAGTCTCTGACCATTTCCTGTATCTGCAGTCTTTGACCATACCGTGGATCCTGTCTGTAGTCTCTGACCATCTCTTGTTTCCAATCTGCAGTCTCTGTCCAACTAGGCTGGACGAGAAGGGGTTAAAGGCATTTGAATGGCCATGACAGAAGGCTTTTCTGTTCTCTTGGGTCGCACCCACAAATAATGTGACCCCTCATTGAAGAGGGACAGGATCTTGGGGCCGGAGTCTGGTATCCTGACATTGGTCACCCAGCACCCTCATACTCACAGCGTGGGGTTTGGGCTCTCCGTGCATTTTGATCATGTGACTCTGCAGATGCTTCTTCTGCATGAACTGCTGAGGACAGGTAGAACACTGCGGGGACACAGGAGAAGAACAAAATATAAAACTGGGCTGGAAGGTTAGAAATACAAACCGCAAATATCTATGGATTTTATCTCTTTAATTAGCCTAGCGTTCAGCTATAACCCTTTTGCTGCCGGAGACATTTTTACATTTTTTGCACACATTTAACCACTTGAAGACCAGGCCTTGTCTGGCACTTTTTGTTTACAAGTTTAAATCAGTATTTTTTGCTAGAAAATTAGTTAGAACCCCCAAACATTATACATTTTTTTTTAGCAGAGACCCTAGAGAATAAAATGGCGATCATTGCAATTTGTCACGCGGTATTTGCACAGCAGTTTTGCAAAAGCATTTTTTTTGGGGGAAAAAAACACTTTCATGAATTAAAAAAAATAAAAAGCAACAGTTACCCCAATTTTTTGGGATAATGCGAAAGATGACGTTACGAGTAAATAGATCCCCAACGTCATGCCTTAAAATTGCACACGCTCGTGGAATGGCGACAAACTACGGTACCTAAAAATCTCCATAGGCGACGCTTTAACCGCTTCCGGACCGCCCACTGTAAATATACGTCGGTACTTTGACGTTAAATACCGGGGTTATGGCAGCAGATAGCTGCCATAACCCCCAGTACTTTTTTTAAACAGCGGGCGGTCCACTTTACCATAAGGGTGGTCATAGTGGCGGATTCGCCGCAGAATCACCTTTATGGGCGGCCACAGGATCAACCTCCCGCTGCTTCAGGATCATTTTCCAAAACAGTTTAGTTGCAAGCAGTGAAGAAAAAAAAACATCCCCATATCAGAGGGGCAGGTGCTGCGTCTGTCAATGGACTTCAGAGAAAAATGGATTTTTGTAAAATCTTACTGTAAAATCCTTTTCTCTTAGCTCATTGACAGACGTAGTCCTCGGTGATACACCACCTTCAGGCAACATAACCCGAAGGTGGTGTATCACCGAGGACTACGTCTGTCAATGAGCGCTAGAGAAAATCTTTTTTTCTCTATCTTCCATTGACAGACGCAGCCTCCATCTTCATTAGCGGAATGGGATGTCCCAAAGCAGTGTATGGATGAGGGGTGGGAAGAACGCAACCAGAAAGTAACATAAACTCCAAAGACTAAACTTAGCCAACTGGGTAACATGATGCTCAACCAAACAACAGGAGCTCACCAAGGCGAAAAAACCCGTAAGAGAAAAAAAAAACATTCTCTTATGAAACAGCAGCCTGCAAAACCTTGCGGTCAAAAGAGATATCTGAAGATGCCAACAAATCTACCTTGTAGAGTTTTGTAAAGGTGTGCACAGATGACCAAGTCGCTGCCTTACAGACTTGTACTGGTTTGCTGAGCTGAGTGTGTGTGGGTTATGCCTGTAGGGACAGCCCCGTGGGCGTGTACATTTAAATTTTTCATGCCATGATCTACTCCTGATTGGAGGGGCATAACCCATTCAGCTAATGAAGATGGAGGCTGCATCTGTCAATGGACGATAGAGAAATTGAGTTTGACAACCCTGTGCTAGAGCAGAGGGGAGAAGAGTCTGCAGGGGACCTGTCTTGCGATGCAGAGGATGGGCTAAGTAAAAAGTGTCGTCCCCGAGACCTAACCCCAACCATGAGGAAACCCCACTGCAAGGGAGCATCTTTGTTTTCCCCGGAGTTTAGCTTTAAGGCTTGCGGCGTGTTTTGGCACCTATAGTCCTAAGGAAATCTGGTCTGCTTCCAGCACATAACGTACACAACACTTGTCAAACTACATTCTCCTTCGCAGACACCAAGAGCTTTCCCGGCTGAACTGAAGTGACTTGTCTGCCGTCTTGTTTTTTCGTCAGGTTGTTGCCATATTAGGAGAGCTTCGTCTCACATAACCGCCCGGTATTAAGTCAATAAGAGAGACCTGCCAAACCGCAACACAGAGAACAGCGTCCTATATTGTATGATGAAATCAGCGAGTCTTTATAGAGCGAAAGGAAGATAAACAATGAGAGGAGGAAAAGACAAGTGTTGTGTTGCCTACAGCAAGAACCACAGAGCCTTTGTAGATAAACGATTGCACATGTGCGCCGCCTGTGCCAACCATTCCCATGGCCCAAGGCAGTCAAGAGGAGAATGGCTACCGTCACAGGAATAAATAGGTGCAAGTGCATTAAAGGCTGCAGCAAGTCAGGAAAAAAAATAGACTTGGGCCTCATCCAACAGAATGCATGCACAAGTTAGGAAATGTATAATATTAGTATATAGCGCTAATGGAATATGGGTAAAGAGTGTCCATATATTAGATAACGAGAACAGATGAGAGCCCTGCACCAGCTACGGTGTGAAGATTAAAACACACCACAGCGTTTTCAGCCAGTCTCCTTACAAGAGGAGTTGGACCCTCTTATTATAGAGTGGTCAGATGAGCATATACTACAAGACTGTCCCAATCCACAGAATCAGGCTCCTGTGACGGAACCGACCCACACTGTGCTTGAGTGCTTCCGTCAGTATACCGCTTCCTCCAGTGTTGAACATAAAAATCAGATATTATATCCGCATAACATACAAGGCTAGCCGACAAATAGCTTGTATGAGATCTGGAACTTTTATTTGACAACAATCAAAGAATATACACCACACAGGAGGACATCCCCCCTCCTGATCATATTGCCCTAACAAGACAAACTGTAACCAGAAACAATTAACATGCGCTAATTAACTAGTCACTTAACCCAGCCTGGATGACTAGACTATTCGGCCCCTACAACAGTGAATACAAAGGACACGTTATTACAAGTATAAACACATCCCACATGGGTTTGCTAGCAGAAATAATAGGTGTTCCAATTAACAATTAACCATGGCATCCACATCTAAGCAATTATTTGATTAATCAGAATAATCAGACAGCATGGCAACTGTCTACAACAGGCAAGCTCATACAATGTTCTATCATTCTCATACAGTGGAATTACTGTATCATAGATTTCTTCAGGGATTTTGTGAATAAATATTAAGACCCATTTGAAATAATCCAAACCATATTCTCAGTGTCCATTAAAGTGGAGTTCCACCCTAAAATGATACTTACCTACATCTTCTCGCTCCGGGTCACCTGAAAAACAAATGGATAATCGCATTTTTTTTTTTTACTTACCTCGTAGAGAAGAAAATATACTTACCTTACTTCCTTCTTCCTCCCCTCGGCGGACATGGCCCGTCGTCACTTCCTGGCTTTGCAATGATTCCTGGGAGCTGAACGTCATCGCTCCCAGGAATCATTGCGCCTGCACCGGCCCCGACGTCAGTTCCGGGGCGCGCGCGTCATTCCCTTCTAAACAGCTTCTGGGCATGCAGGGATGACGCGCGTGCACCGGAAGTGACGGCGGGGCCCGGTGCAGTGCATCGTGGGACAGAAGAAGACGGAAGAGGACGCAGAAGAGGATCGCGCTGGCTTCAAGCTGCCCACACCTGAGATGGCAGCGCTGGACAATACTTTTTCAAGGTAAGTATTTGTCCTAAATGGTAAGTGCAACCCAGGACAGATCAGAGGCTAGCCATTGTGGAATGTACTAGCCCTGACTGTCCCGGGGGTATTTTTATTAAAAAAAAGTATTCCCAGGGTGGAACTCCGCTTTAAGTAGTTGTCCATCATTTTATCAGTCACCCTGTGCTCCTAATAGACACAGGGTGACTTACATATAAGGGGGACCTGGGGAGCTGAGAAGGTAAGCTGGGTTCCATGGGCCCCCCAACCAAAGTGACTCCCGTCACAGCTCCCATTAAGATCTCTAGGGCTGTACAGCTGTGGTCAAAAGTTTTGAGAACGACACAAACATTAATTTTTGCAAAGTCTGCTGCTTCAGTGTTTTTAGATCTTTTTGTCAGATGATACTATGGGATACTGAAGTATAATTACAAGCATTTCATAAGCGGCAAAGGCTTTTATTGACAATGACATGAAGTCAATATTTGCAGTGTTGACCCTTCTTTTTAAAGACCAGTGCAATTCTCCCTGGCATGCTGTCACCTGGGTAGCTGAGACAGGGATTTCCCAAGCTCTCTAAGGTAAACTGGGTTCCACAGGTCCCTCCAACCAAAGTGAATGCCGTCACATCTTTCTCCTTTCGGAAGGAGACTAACACAGGAGGAGAACCCAGACGAGTTGACTTTGAAGTTTGTCCATAGTTCCAGTCCCCCAATGCCCGTATCAGTACCCCAAACAAAACTGTCTCAAACAGATCATTACTCCCCCAGCCAACCTCTGCCTCTCTCATAGAACATACCTGCCACTGAGGGAGACATGTGGATGGGCCCTTCTCCTTGGAGTCCTGTCAGCCGCTGGAAAGAAGACAGGGTGGCTGGGCTCACTCCTCCATGCTGTTGGGAATCTGGGCCGACTGCCCAGCATTTCTGGGATATGCAGGTGGGGACTGTAGCCCAGTCCACTCCCTCAGGAAATCCATCCATTGTTAGTTGAGGACAGAGGCCAGAAGCACTCTGCTCTGTTGCCAGCTCTTCTGCTGGGGACTCCACATAATCTGCTCTGGCAAACTGTTGGAGAGGGAGGCCAGCCTTCTCCACTCCCAGACTGTGGATCTCTCACTGGGGAGGAAGGACAACCACCTTCTCTTGAACTGTGTATCTGCCATTGAGGAGATTAGCAGGTTGCTCCATCTCTCAGACTCCTGGACTCCTGCTGTGGAGCAAGGATGACTTCCTTGTCTCCTAAGTCACTACACTGCTGTTGGGGAATGACCGTTTCCTCTGCTCTGGCCGACTGTTAGGAAGGAAGGACAACAGCATCCTCTTCCTTCTCACCCTGGGCCTCCAGAACTGCCGCAGGTGTGGAGCAGAGGTCTTGGACCCTCTGTCCAGTTGTCAGCGCTTCAGCTGGAGAAGTTTCTTGTAACTTCACAGATGCTGCTGGAAGGAAATCCCATGTCCCTGTCAGTGTTGTGGGAGAAAGGCTGGCTGCCTCTTCTCTCAGGAAGCCTGAAGCTGCTGTTGTTGCTGGGCAGAGCTCAGTGATGTTCTGACCAGTTGCCCGCTGTTCTGCTAGAGGTTCGCTAGGTGGTTCCTTCTCTACAGAAAAGTCTAATAAATCCCCAGTCTCTGGGATTACTGAAAGTCCAGGACACGGGCTGCTGACCCTTGGGCCCAGTGCCAACATTTTGGAAGGTGACTTATCCATAACATCCTCCGATGAAAAGTCAATTAAATCCATGCTTTCTGTGATCTCTAGCTGGGGAATGAGGACAGCTCTTCTCCCAAGCCCTTGAACTGCAGCTGGGAAGATGAGCTGGCTTCTCCATCTCCTGCACCTTTATCCAGCTGCTGGACAGAGGCATTCCCCCATCTAAGCTCGTCCTGTGTAGAAACAGGTTCGCCAAGGTCAGTCAACACTTGCTGCATCCGCCATAAGACCTTCGCTTCCATAGCTGTGGGCGGAGATGGGCAAAGCACACTGTTACTCTGTCACATTGCTGACACTTCAGCCAAGATTTCAGGACTGTCGGCTGATACTTCTGGATAGTCCCAGGCAAAGGGAGCCCAGCCCTGGCGCTGAGCAGAGTCTAGCAGCCATCTGTAGACGATCTCCAGCTCCCATTTCTGAATTGCCAGAAACTCCATAACTTCCAGTGCCCAGAGCACTTCCGAGATGTTCAAGATCTCTTCTCTGTAATCCATAATTTCCTCCAACCACCACTCCATATCCCTCCTAAAGTTAGGGTCCCCTGACAGCTTCCCATATACCAGTCCCAGGCCACCGTAGCCAAAGCCTTCCATTGGGCTGTCATCCACTATCCAAGGGCATGTTTGGGATACATGCCACCAGAGGGCTCTATAGCTCACTTCCAACTGCATCTCTGCCCAGACCAGCCTGCTTAACTCAGCTGTCTGCTCCTTGTGCAATTATTCTCCCAAAAACAGCACTCGCAATCCATACAGCGACCAGTACCTTTCCTTGATGGAGGGGAGAATTTTTCCCTGGTGGCGCTGCTCACAGGCTAGCGTTTCCTTCCAGAGTTCCCAGCGGACAGAGTCATACCATCCCAGCAAGACCTCCTCGGACACTGGTCCCCTGTGCTGTATCTGCATCTCTCACAACCTCCTTTCGAATTCTTCTTTCATGGCAGCTGGTAACTGTACCTCTCCTCTTCTGCTATCCGGACCTTTGATCCCAGAGGAGGTTTGATGTGCCACACTGCAAGAAGCATCCCACTGCTTGCCACCAATTTGACGGAGCCGACCCACAATGTGCTTGAGTGCTTCCGTTAGTATACTGCTTCCTCCAGTCTTGAACATAGAGATCAGATATTATAGCCGTATAACATACAAGCCTAGCCAACAAATCGCTTGTATGAGAACTGGAACTTTTATTTGATAACTCACACAGAATATATACATCTCCCCTCCTGACCCTATTACCCTTACAATACAAACTGTAACCCGAAACATAATTAACATGCGCTAATTAACTAGTCACTTAACCCAGCCTGAATAACTACACTATTCGACCCCTACAACAGTGAATACAAAGAACATATTATTACAAGTATAAACGCATCCCACAAGGGTTTGTTAGCAGAGACAATAGGTGTTTTCCAATTAACCATGGCATCCACATCAAAGAAATGTTTTGATTAACTAGGAATATCAGACGGCATGGCAACGGTCTACAACAGGCTATATGGTAAAGCTCATACAATGTTCCATCATTCTCATACAGTGGAAATTAATGTATCATAGATTTCTTCAGGGATATTGTGGATAAATATTACTGTCCCATTTGAAGTAATCCAAACCATATTCTCAGTGTCCATTAAGTAGTTGCCCCTAATAGAGACAGGGTGACTTACACATAAGAGGGACCTGGGGAGCTGAGAAGGTAAGCTGGGTTCCACGGGCCCCCCAACCAAAGTGACCCCCATCACAGCTCCCATCAAGAACTCTAGGGCGGTACAACCATAGCCAAAAGTTTTGAGAATGACACAAACAATAATTTTTGCAAAATCTGCTGCTTCAGTGTTTTTAGATCTTTTTGTCAGATGATACTATGGAATACTGAAGTATAATTACAAGAATTATATAAGCAGCAAAGGCTGTTATTGGCAATGACATGAAGTCAATATTTTCAGTGTTGACCCTTCTTTTCAAGACCTCTGCAATTCTGCCTGGCATGCTGTCACTCAACGCCTGGGCCACATTCGGACTGATGGCAGTCCATTCGTGCATAAACAAGTTTGGAGTTTTTTTTTATTGGAGTCTGTCAGAATTTGCAGGGGGGGGGGGGGGGGGGGTTGTTCACCCGCCTCTTGAGGATTGACCACAAGTTCTCAATGGTCTGGGGAGTTTCCTGGCCATGGACCCAAAATTTCCATGTTTTATTTTCCAATTCATTTAGCTATGACTTTTGCCTAATCGCAAGATGCTCCATCATGCTGGGAAAGGCATTGTTCCTCACCAAACTGTTCTTGGATGGTTGGGAAAGTTGCTTTTGGAGGATGTTTTTGCACCATTCTTTATTCATAGCGGTGTTGTTAGGCAAAATTGTGAGTGAGCCAACTCCCTTAGCTGAAAAGCAACCCCATACATGAATGGTCTCAGGATGCTTTACTGTTGGCATGACACAGGACTGATGGTAGCGCTCACCGTTTCTACTCCGGACAAGGTTTTTTCCACATGCCCTAAACCAGTGCTCCCCAACCTTTTTATCGCCGCAGACCGGTCAAAGATTGATAATTTTTCTGTGGCCCGCTGGGGGGGGGGATGTCAATGCAGAGTGACCAGCGTGCCCCCAATCAATGCAGAGTGCCCACAGCATTGCCCCCAATCAATGCAGAGTGCCCACATCATTGCCCCCAATCAATGCAGAGTGCCCACAGCATTGCCCCCTTTCAATGTAGAGATGCCAGCGTGCCACCTTTCAATGTAGAGATGCCAGCGTGCCACCTTTCAATGTAGAGATGCCAACGTGCCACCTTTCAGTGCAGAGTGCCAGCGTTCCCCCCGCGAGACCCGTCCGTGCACTTACCTCACTTCTCTTCAGTTCAGTCCCCGGCTTCCCACGTCTCCTCAGTCCTCCCGCGGCGCCTCCTCCTCGGCCAATGGCGTGGGGTTTGCCTTTCGGCCAATCAGGAAGTGGGGAGGACCCGCTCCCTGACTGGCCAGGAGGAGGATCAGTGTGACAATAGCGAATTTTCATTCACTATTGTCACACAATGGGCGGGCTCGGGGGGGGGGAAAATGCTCTGCGCCTCGGCCGCCACAGTGAAATCATTTAAAGTTCCTCGGGCGGCCCGGTACCGTTTGATCCACAGACCGGGGGTTGGGAAATACTGCCCTAAACAATCAGAAAAGGGGATTTATCAGAGAAAATGATTTTACCCCAGTCCTCAGCAGTCCAATCCCTGTACCTTTTGCAGAATATCAGTCTGTCCCTGATGTTTTTCCTGGAGAGAAGTGGCTTCTTTGTTGTCCTTCTTGACACCAGGACATCCTCCAAAAGTCTTCTCCTCACTGTGCATGCAGATGTTCTCACACCTGCCTGCTGCCATTCCTGAGCAAGCTCTGCACTGACGGTGCCCCGATCTCGCAGCTGAATCATCTGTAGGAGACGGTCCTGTCGCTTGCTGGACTTTTTTGGGCACCCTGAAGCCTTCTTCACAAATGCAGTGGAAATGTTTTTTTTATGGGATTACGTTCATTTTCATGGCAAAAAGGGATTTTGTAATTAATGGCAATTCATCAAATCACTTTTATAAACATTCTGGAGTATATGCTAATTGCCATCATAAAAAATTAGTCAGCAGACTTTGTGAAAAATGAATATTTATGTCATTCTCAAAACTCATTGCTCATTACTCACTGTGTCATTGCACACAACTGGTACCACCAGTATGAGCAACTCAGAGGAGTTGGACACTCATGTTATAGAATGGTCAGATAAGCATAAACTACAAGACTGTCCCAATCCACAGCATTAGGCGGCCAGTGAAATGGCTCCCACCAAGATCTCTGGGGCTGTATGTAAGAATTCCCACTGCACACAACTGGTACCACGATCATGTACGCAGACTCAGCTCCCTGATCACATGACATACAGAGATGAAATAGACATGAAAGATCGCATAGTGAAGTACGATGACGAAACGCATTAGGTGGGACCTGACGGATGACGAAAGCACGATACGAGCTACGGCCTTTTTGATCAATCTAACTATGGTGCTCATTTTTATTGGATGTTTGTAAGTTCCATTTTAATAACAAACTTGCCCTTCATGAACGTACTTCACTATGCAACCCTTCATGTTTATTACACCACTGTAGGTCATGGGATTGGGGAGCAGGGAGCGGAGTGCGTACATAAGCGTAGTACCTGTTGTGTGCAGTGGGAATTCCTACATACAACCCTAGAGATCTTGATGGGAGCCACTTCACAGGCCACCTGATGCTGTGGATTGGGACAATCTTGTAGTATATGCTTATCTGACCACTCTATGAGGGTCCAACTCCTCTGGTAAGGAGACCGCCGGAAAACACTGTGGTGTGTTTCTATCTTTACACTGAAGCTGGTGCAGGGCTTTCATCTGTTCTCATTATTATCTACTATATGGACTTTATTTACCCATTCTTGATTAGCGCTGCATACTGGTATTATGATATTATACCGAAAGTCACTCTTGAGATCTTCACTGTTACTCTACCCACATCCAGCATGTATGCTGCTCAAACCATTCATTCATATTCACTGGATGGTTGGGGCTGCTATGAGCATTGTAAAAGCCATATGAATGAATGGCTTGAGCAGCATACATGCTGGATGTGGGTGGAGCAACAGTGAAGATCTCAAGAGGGGCTTTGGGTAAAAGGGTGATTGGTTACGGCATCAAATATTACACCATGAGAGCCTTCTTGGTTTTTCTTTTAACTTGGATTGATTCTTTGGAGTGTGTACATGGAGAGCTTTTGTCCGGAGGTCTGGTGATTCCCTACCATTTGGAGTATATACAGAGCTTGTTTGGTCATCTGTTATAGGTGGTCAACATTCTGGTAAGGTACATTAATCAGAGCACTTTTTTTGTGGTGGGGGGTTATTTTACTTCGTTTGCTGGCGGAGAAGTTCCTTTGGAGGATTTATTTCTGAATACTGCTGGACCACTTGCTGGCCCAACTGCCCGCCGCAGTTTAACTGCGCGAACGCGCGTGGTGCTGGGGGCGTGCTCACACTGGCGGCGGCACTCTCCTGTCCATGCCTTTACGTTCTTTCCCAGCCATGGTGGCTGGGGACACTGACGTTTCACATGTTGCTTCCAGGTCAGCAACAAGAGGGGGGGAGGGGGGGCTGGGGGGTGTGTGGAAGCAATCAGGCAGGAGCACCGCCGCTGGATGTAATGTCAGGTCACTGCTTCCGGGTTACCACAGCCGAGGGCTGATCAAAGTGGATCTGGGCTTTGTTCGGCTCTCTAATCAGCCGGCAAAAGAGCTGACTGGTCACTGGGTGGGACAGGAGAGCCCGAGAAAGCCACGGAAGACGGTGGGTGGGTTACGACCCCTCTCACCGCTTGTAAAAGCAATCCAACGAATAGTTAGCCGCTAAGATTGCTTTTACAAGAGAGCTGACCGCCAGCTCTAAAAAACGGCTGCAGGCATCATCTAGGTATAACCACCTAAAGTGGAGTTCCACTCAAAAGTGGAACTTCAGCTTATCTGTCTCCCCCCGGTGCCACATTTGGCACCTTTCGGGGGGGGGGGGGGGGGAGGTACCTGATTTTGACAGGTACCCCTGTCCCCACTTCCGTCGGACCGCGCCGTGGCGAGGTACATAAGAAGTTCGGTTCCCTCCTCCTTCCTCTGCGCAGTAGGGACCTGGCCGTAAAGCCGCAAGGCTTCACTGCTGGGTTGCCTTACTGGCAATGGCGGCGGCAGCATCCGACAGCCAATGGAAACATCGGCTGCGGTGCCAACATCGCTGGACTCCGGGACAGGTAAGTGTCCTAATATTAAAAGCCAGCAGCTACAGTATGTGTACAGTATGTGTACAGTATGTGTAGCTGCTGACTTAATTTTTGGAGGGGGGGGCGTACCAGTACATTGCTGGTCAGCAAGTAGTTAAAAGTATAATCAATATAGGGGGGAGTACTGCGCTTTAAGGGTGATAGATGCGAATCGGTATATCATATAAATATAAGTTTCTCGTTTACAGTCAACAAATTCTAATATTTAGTCCACCTCCTCTGTAACTCTAAGCTGGTAACCTATAGAAATTTTTAAAGTGTCGCCTATGGGGATTTTTTAAGTACCAAAGTTTGTCGCCATTCCACAAGCACGCGAAATTTTGAAGCATGACATGTTGGGTATCTATTTACTCGGCATAACATTTTCTTACACATTATGGAAAAGTATTGGGCTAACTTTACTGTTTTTCTTATTTTTTAAGTAAAAAAAGTTTGGAAGACCACTGCGCAAATACGGTGTGATAAAAAAATATTGCAACAATCTCGATTTTGTTCTATAGGGTCTCTGACAAAAAAAAAAAAAAAAAAAATATATATATATATATATATATATATATATATATATATATATATATATATATATATATATATATATATATATATATATGTTTGGGGGTTCCAAGTAGTTTTCTAGCAAAAAAAAAAAAATTATTTTAGCTTGTAAACACCAAGTGTCAAAAATAGGCCTGGTCGGTAAGAGCCCATTCAGACTAGCGCGACACGACTTTGGGGGGGCGACCTGTGAAGTCGCGTGCACCGCGACTTGCAGAGACTTCACATAATGGAAGTCTATGCAAGTCGCTCCGAGGTCGCCCCAAAGTAGTACAGGACCCTTTTTCTAAGTTGGAGCGACTTGTGTCGCTCCTATTAGAACGGGTCCTGTGCTAATCAATGGACCGTGACCGAGCGCGACTTGTCAGGCTGACAAGTCGCCTGACAAGTCGCGCTAATGTGAATGGGCTCCAAGTGGTTAAAATTTATTTTCCAAAAAAACGTAGCACCTTACATTTAAAATTACTCTGAACTGCACACTCGAGGAGCCGCGGGACCTGGTTCCTGCATCCCGTAACATCACTTCCGGTATTTTGCCTCTGTATACGTCCTACGCGTTACGTCACGATACCACGTGACTTCCTCAGGGGGATAACAGCAAAGGAGGTGACGTTCCTTAAAGCGGTAGTATCCCGCTTTTTGACACTTTTACCTACAGGTAAGCCTATAATAAGGCTTACTTGTAGGTACAAATAATATCTCCTAAACCGGCACGGTTTTGGAGATATTTACAGTGCATGCAGCCGCTCGCGGCTCCGGCCAATCATTGCGCCGGAGCCGTCTCTTCCGGCCAATCAGCGCGCCGGAGCCGCCGAACCCGGAAGAGACGGCGAGGGACCATGGCAGCGCCCGCAGCGATGTCCGGGGGTCCGTGTCGGGGCTTCGTTTTAAGGTAAGTTACACATAATGGGCTAGTATGCGATGCATACTAGCTCATTATGCCTTTGTCTTGCAGGTTTTTTTTTTTTGTTTTTTTTTTTTTATAGGGTTTACAACCGCTTTAACCACTTAAGCCCCGGAGGATTTGGCTGCTAAACGACCAGGAGGAATTTTGCGATTCGGCACTGCGTGACTTTAACGGACAATTGCGCGGTCGTGCGACACTGTACCTAAACGAATTTGGCGTCCTTTTTTTTCCCCACAAACAGAGCTTTCTTTTGGTGGTATTTGATCACCTGTGCGATTTTTTGATCATGCGCTATAAACAAAAAAAGAGCGTAAATTTTGCAAAAATAACAATATTTTTCACATTTTTTTATATGAAATTCCCCCCCAAAAAATGTAAAAATCAAAATTTTTTAACATTTTCGGCCAATTTGTTTTATGCTACCTATGTTTGGTAAAAAAAAAAAAAAAAAAAAAAAAAAAATCGCAAAAAGCGTATTTTGATTGGTTTGCGCAAAAGTTATCGCGTTTACTAACAAAGGGAAAGATTTTTGTCATTTTTGTTGTTTTTTTTTTTTTTTAACGCGTAATGGCGGCGATCTGTGATTTTTTTTGCGGTACTGCGACATTGCGGCGGACAGATCGGACCCTTGACTGACATTTTTGACACTTTTGGGGTTACCAGTGACATTACTACAGTAATCAGTGCTATATATATGCACTGTTACTGTAAAAATGGCTCTATTGGCTCTAATAGCAGTGACAGCCGAGTGACGTAGATCTACGTCACTCTGCCTGGCCGGGGCTGACCGCCGCAGTAAAAATATGTAGTGAAGGGGTTAACTTTATTTGAGAGGGAGGGGCTGTGTGTGTCCCTAGGGGCGTGCTTT
This sequence comes from Pelophylax lessonae, assembly GCF_965119305.1. Taxonomy (NCBI): domain Eukaryota; kingdom Metazoa; phylum Chordata; class Amphibia; order Anura; family Ranidae; genus Pelophylax; species Pelophylax lessonae. The sequence goes on along the minus strand of NC_138779.1, from coordinate 14,583,523 downwards.
CTACTGTGATTGGCTGTGGCTTCAGCTGTATGAACGGTGATCAACGGTTCTACATAGTAGAACCGTATGATCATCTCTCATACACAGGGGAGAATGACAGGCAGCTTGTTTACACAAGCCGCCTGACTTTCTCCCTCTCCCCCGCCGATCGCAGAGTGAGCGGCGGACATCGGGTCCGCCGGTCACACGCGCGGGGGGGGGGGGTCCGTGACCACGTGGGAGCGCGCGCTCACTCCCTAGACCCTCACAAGCAAGCGACGTAGACCTACGTCAGTTTGCCTGTGAGGGGCTGACCGCCGACGTAGATAGTCGTGCGGCGGTCGGCAAGTGGTTAAATAATCAAGGAGCCGGAAATACTAAAGACACCATTTTGAAAGATCTTCTTATGTTTAGATAACCGGATCATCTCAAAACGCCATTTAGAGAATCCGTGTTTACTATTTCAAATGTGTTTTTACACTGATCATATGTTATAACTGCTCCTTCTTAAATTCTCAGTATATATTTTCTATTTCTACCGGAAGTGAGGTATACAATGGCCTCGTAACAATACATAAATACTGCATATAATCGCATTGCACATGTATACAAATTAAATACATAAAAATATACATCCTAAATATGCATCATATCTGAACTTCGCATCAATTTTTTTTAGCAGTGATATATTTAAAGGGATAAGAGATATTATTTATTAAAACCTCAAAACGGTACTAGGGGGATAATCAAGGGAGGATCTCTTATTTACGGATCTTTTTCCAAAAAAATAGATCATATAATACACCTATATAGAAGAGACTTTGGCTTGTTTAACAATACTTTTAATCTATATTAACGAGGTAGATTATATATTAATTTTATGAGAGGACTCATGTTAAAATTAGCTGATCACGATATATTGTCTAGAAAAATAAAATATCTTAAATAAAAAAGGCCAATTCGTTTAATAACTTATTTAATTAAATCTTAATAAGGGGCAACCTCTTTTTTAATCAGGTAAATATTTAAGATATTAAAGAGATATCTTTTTCAAAAATAATTAAAATATATATTAAATCTTTTTAATTTAAAAATTAATTCTGTACGGTTAAAATTATAGGGATAAATATTAAATCGAAAAATTTAAATAATAATTTAGGGAAGACAAATGGGGATTGGAACAAGAAGTATACAGAAATGTTCAAAATCACTAATGAAGCAGTTAAGATCAAATTCTACATTAAGGCCTTTTGGTGCGAAAGAATCCATTTTAAAAATCCATTGGGATTCTAGTTTACTTAAAGTGCGGACCTTATGGCTTCCTCTCCAGTGTCTTTTAAAGGGCTCTATGCCCCAGAACTTCAATTGGGAGGGATCTCTCTGATGGTATTGATTAACCACTTAAGCCCCGGAAGATTTTACCCCCTTCCTGACCAGGGGGTTTTTTGCGATTTTTTTTACTGCGTGACTTTAACGGACAATTGCGCGGTCGTGCGACGCTGTACCTAAACGAATTTCACGTCCTTTTTTTCCCACAAACAGAGCTTTCTTTTGGTGGTATTTGATCACCTGTGCGATTTTTTGATCATGCGCTATAAACAAAAAAAGAGCGTAAATTTTGCAAAATATTTTTCACTTTTTTTATATGAAATTCCCCCAAAAAATAATGTAAAAATCAAAATTTTTTAACATTTTCGGCCAATTTGTTTTATGCTACCTATGTTTGGTAAAAAAAAAAAAAAATCACAAAAAGCGTATTTTGATTGGTTTGCGCAAAAGTTATCGCGTTTACTAACAATGGCAAAAATATTTGTCATTTTTGGTGTTTTTTTTTTTTTAACGAGTAATGGCAGCGATCTGCGATTTTTTTTGCGGGACTGCGACATTGCGGCGGACAGATCGGACCCCTAACTGACATTTTTGACACTTTTGGGGTTACCAGTGACATTACTGCAGTAATCAGTGCTATATATATGCACTGTTACTGCAAAAATGGCTCTATTGGCTCTAATAGCAGTGACAGGCGAGTGACGTAGATCTACGTCACTCTGCCTGGCCGGGGCTGACCGCCGCAGTAAATATACTGTGCGCAGTCGGCAACCGGTTAAAATGTCTCGAAACACTATGTTTTGTGATTCCCTCACTTTGGAAGGATTTTCTCTCACTTCCTGTTTTATCTTTGGGACAGGAAGTGAAGAGAAAATCTCCCCAAAGGGACACAGATGGCATAAAAAAAAAAAAACCTGACAGGGACCAAGCTGGTCCAAACGAACAATAGCAAAACTTTTTGCTTCACTAACAAGGTGCGCTGGCTGGGTAGCTTCAGCTTCATACAGCATACAGTGCTGTGTTCCAGCAGGGGAACGGGGGACTTCCCCTCCTAATCCCGAAACAGTATAGGGTCGGGCCCAGCCCCGTACAGCAACTCACAGGGAGCTTTGTATTCTAGGAATGAATACAAAGCTTCCTCTGACTGGCTGAGGTGGAGATTGTCACATCATCTGCCCACCCCTTTCCAATCAGAGGAAGCTTTGTATTTATTCATAAATTACAAAGCTTCCTTTAAATTGATGGGCAGCGCTCAGCCCCACTCCATTTTGTTTCAGGATAGGAAGGTCTCCTCCCACTGCCGAAACTCTCACGCCAAGCCCTGCATATCGCACGTAACCAATCCCATCTTTCCACTCACCTTATAAGGCATATCTCCAGTGTGGGACACCATATGTAGCCGCAACTCCATTCGTCTTTTAAATACCTCGTGACAAAACGTGCAGCTAAACACCTGCAACAGTAAAGGAAAATCTGAGCTTTACAGCATGAATGTAACCATGTTCATATTTATATCTCTTCCAATCACTTTTCACAATGCAAGAACTGTTATTTCATGTGTTTTCATTGAAGGAGATGCAATTCCAGCGAGTATTCTGAGTCATCATAAGGTTTCGAAGGAATACATTTTAAAGGTCAGTCAGTTTTTGGTAGCCCCCCTTCCCTGTATAGTAAGGTAAGTCTAATGCTCCTTTAGTCTAGAGGACTTGTAGAAAGGCACCAAGAGAAAAGGTATTTCTATTATATCCACATAGCACAGAGCTTCTCAACCTCTTTTCAGTCATGGCACCCCTTGAAAGTAGGGATCGACCGATTATTGGCAAAGCCGATATATAGCGAAGGCCGTTATGCACTTTTCCCAATATATCAGAAATTGGCCCCGGAGGTTACCGATATTGCTGATATTTCGGGAAAGTGCTATACCGGAGTGATGCCTACAGCTAGAGCCATCACCCCGGTACGGCGTTCATAGCCAACGGTCGGCTGTATTGCAATGACAACCGATGCTGCTGAGAAGCCGCTCGGCTGTCATTACAAGGAGCGGGAGGGGACGTCCCCCCCCTCCCCGCCGCCTTCCTGTAACGCTCCTGCGTTTTTGTTATAGGCTGGATTTACAGCTGCAAAATCTCCACTCAGTAGTCATGTAGAGATGTGTTGAATACCAGATCCAACTCTCTAGGACTCATCACCGTGGGCCTGTCAGCTTCAACATACAGATATATACACACTCAATGAGATGTTCCTGGAGTGATAGGATGTATATGATAGTATGAAGGTGATGTGCTGAAGGGACAGGTGTGAACAGTGACAAGGATGGTAAGCACTTGATAGGTTTGTACAGGAGAGTTCAAGATGGTATTTAGGAATGCAGATAGGTTAGTATCGAGTATGCTAACAGGTGGTGAGGACAGCAGATGACAAATACAGGATAGACTAACCCAGTGCAAGGATAGATAGTAGTAGACAGGAGAGCTAGCAATCTATGCAGCAGTGCAGATGGTAGTAGACAGGAGAGCTAGCAATCTATGCAGCAGTGCAGATGATAGATGGTAGTAGTCTCAAGAGCTAGCAATCTATGTAACAGTGCAGATGATAGGATAGTATGGATAGGTAGTAACAGTCCTTAATGCAATAGTAGTAGTGTAAGTTATGGAGGTTTCCCCTGCGGGGTACTTATCACTATAGTATAGCAGTAGAAGGGTCCGGTGATGAGGAAGTGATCCGGTAGCGAGATACAGGGATCTGTAGCGAGGTTCCACAGCGAGACACGCTTGTAAACATAGATGCAAGGCAGGTTGAACGAACATGTGAGTGAGAACGCCGGCGGTTGAAATAGCCGCTCTGCGGCGCTCAGTGATGACAGCATCGGTTTTAAAGGTGTATGCGCACCTACCAGAAGAGAATGGTGGGACGCATACACGGAATGGAAAGTGGAATAAGGGTACCAGAGGTACCAGAACATTACACTTCCGTGGCTCACCCCGGTCTCCCGTCCCCCTGGGAGACCCGGGCAACCAGCCAGCATGGCCACCAGAGACCCGATCAAAGCCGCATTCGGCTCTGATTGGGTCTCCATGCAAAAACCTGGAAGTGATGTCATGAGTGATGTCACTTCCTGGTACTGTCTGGCGCCAGATTAAAAAAAAACGACAGCATTCAAAACAGCCAAACTTTGAATGCTTTTAAGTGCAGCGGAGGGGTTTGGAGTCTTTTAGACCCCCAGATCCCTCCACAAAAGTACCTGTCAAAAAATATATGATACCGATATGCATTGGCCAAAATATCGGCATCGGCAACGAAAAACCGAAATCGGGCGATCACCATTTGAAAGTATGGAAAATCTCCGGGCACCCCCATTCCTAAATGGGGTCTCTGTCACATTAGAATCCCCAATTTCACATCAGAGATCACAGCCCCCCCCCCCACATCAAATTCCCCAGTCCCCCCTCCTCCTGTACCTTTTAATCAGTCTTCAGTTCAGACTGCCTCTTCCTTTTACAAGGTCCTCAGTCTCCCCCCATCCACCCCTTTCACATCATAGTCCTTTACCACTTCAATACCGGGCAATTTCACCCCTCCCCCCCCCTTCCTGCCCAGACCAATATTCAGCTTCAGCGCTGTCACACTTTGAAGGACAATTACTCAGTCATGCAACACTGTACCCAAAGGCCCCTTTCACGCGGGCTTTCCGATCCGATCCGCCTGTCAGTTTTTCAGGCGGACCGGATCGGATGCTCCATGCATCCCTATGGAGCGGCGGATGTCAGAGGAGACATCTCTGCTGACACCCGCTGCTATCCGAGCCGATCCTGTCCGTGAAATCCAGACGGATGGAAACTCTATTTTCCATCTGTCTGGAGGATCGGATCGGATGAGAACGGACAGGCGGTCCGTTTTTCATCCGATCTCCCCATAGAGGAGAGCGGGGATCTGACAGCTCTGTCTCTGCACAATGAGCAGGGACGGAGCTGTCATCCACCTGCTCAGCGGGATCGGGGGATCGATCCCCCTCTGAGCAGAATGGACTCCAAGGAGCCAAACAAAAGTTTTATCATTTTTTTTTTTCATACAAATAAAGCTTTTCTTTGGTGGTATTTATTCACCACTGGGTTTTTTTTTTTTTGTTTTTTTGGAATATAAGTGAAAAAAAGAGTGAAACTTGGAAAAAAAACCACTTTTTTTTAGTTTCTATTATAACACTTTGCAAATAAGTAATTTTTTTTCATATATTTGGGCCAACATTTATACTGCTACATATCCTTGGTATAAATAACCCAAATTAGTGGATATTATTTGCTCTGTGTGAAAGTTATAGAGTCTACAAGCTATGGTGGCAATCATTGAAAATTGATCACACCTGATGTAGTTACGGCCTATCTCATTTCCGGAGGCACTGAAATGTCAGGAAAGTACAAATACCCCCTAAATGACCCCTTTTTGGAAAGCAGACAGTCCAGGGTATTTAGTAGGAGGCTTAGTGAGTTTTTTGAAGTTGTAATTTTTCCCACAATTCTTGGGAAATTGAAGAATGTATTCTTTTTTTTTTTTACACAAAATTGTTATAATAATTTAATTTTTCCTACAGCTTACCTGTAAAATCCTTTTCTTGGAGTACATCCCGGGACACAGAGCAGCCATAATAATTACTATCTGGTTTATACGCCACCTACAGGTGTATGGACACTGGCAACCAAAAAGACGGGAAGTCCCCTCTATATAACCCCTCCCATACAGGAAGTCCCTCAGTTTTGTAGCAAGCAATAAATATCCCAGACAAGAGGGGAGGGACCTCTGTGTCCCACGATGTACTCCAAGAAAAGGATTTTACAGGTAATCTGTAGGAAAAATCCAATTTTCTTTATCGTACATCATGGGACACACAGCAGCCATAATAATTACTAATGAAGAGAGATAACACCGCTCAGGATAGTCAAAGTCCACGATTCAAGGTGGGTGCGGAACCTCGGCTCGCCACCAGGAGAAGAATGAAAGAAGAAAATGGTCACACACCACCACGGAATCCAATGAAGAAAAGTTCCTTTATTCATATAAGTGGTACAAGGTACAGCAGGGTAGGACAGTAGAGGAGTTTCACACGACTGCTCTGATGGGCTGCAGATAGGTACTAACGGCTGGAGACAAGTACTCTGATGGGCTGGTGGTGACAGGTACTCTTTATTAGTGGGCAATCTGTGTGTTTTACACTGTAAGCAGTAACTCCCTCGGTACCGCACTCTCCTCCTCACACAGGATTGGTGTGTGAGGAGCAGAACCTGGTAACAGGCAGTTACCGCAGATTGTTTACTTCCTGTGACCGGCTGTGATTGGGCACAACCGGTCACGTTCAGTGGTGGGATTTAGCCGGTTCGCTGAAACCTGACATTTCACAAGATTTGCGAACCGGTGCAAGCCAGAGATCGGGGCGGTCCATCTGTCACAGGGTTGTCCACCCAGGCGGTAATTTACCGGCACAGCTGGTATTTTTGGATCGCCAGCAATTGCGGTATTTTCTACTGCAGTATCTGTGTGGTAGAGTCTGGTTGCTAGGATGGCCAGCCGACTGGAATCTAGCAACCAGTGACGTGCAGAGGAGGAGAGGACCCAACATGCACTGCGGAGGAGGATCTTCCTTGTCCTCCACGCCTGGGTCTGGCTCCACCCACCTCCTCCCTGCATCTTCACAATGCGGCCGCTGCAGAAGGGAAACTGCCTGACAGAAGACCTCAGAGCAGACACAAACTGATGATTCGGGGAGTCTCTCCCTCTCCCCCTTCATCCCTCTCTCTCTCTCCCTCCCTTCATCCCTCTCTCTCTCTCCCTTCATCCCTCTCTCTCTCTCCCTCCCTTCATCCCTCTTTCTTTCCCCCTCTCTCTCCCTCCCTTCATCCCTCTTTCTTTCTCTCTCTCTCCATCCCTTCATCCCTCTTTCTTTCCCCCCCTCTCTCTCCCCCACCCTTCATCCCTCTTTCTCCCCCCCCCTCTCACTCCATCCCTCTTTCTTTTCCCCCTTTCTCTCTCTCCCTCCCTCTTTCTTTCCCTCTCTCTCTCCCCCTCCCTTCATCCCCCTTTCTTTCTCTCTCTCTCTCCCTCCCTTCATCCCTCTTTCTTTCTCGCTCTCCCTCCCTCTTTCTTTCTCCCTCTCTCTCCCTCCCTTCATCCCTCTTTCTTTCTCTCTCTCTCCATCCCTTCATCCCTCTTTCTTTCCCCCCCTCTCTCTCCCCCACCCTTCATCCCTCTTTCTCCCCCCCCCTCTCTCTCCATCCCTCTTTCTTTCCCCCCTTTCTCTCTCTCCCTCCCTCTTTCTTTCTCCCTCTCTCTCCCTCCCTTCATCCCTCTTTCTTTCTCTCTCTATCGCTCTCCCTCCCTTCATCCCTCTTTCTTTCCCTCCCTTTCTCCCTCTCTCTCCCTTCATCCCTCTTTCTCTTTCTCCCTCTCTCTCTCCATCCCTCTTTCTTTCCCTCTCTCACTCTCCCTCCCTCTTTCTTTCTCCCTCTCTCCCTCCATCCCTCTTTCTTTATCCCTCTCTCTCCCTCCCTCTTTCTTTCTCCCTCTCTCCCTCCCTCTTTCTTTCTCCCTCTCTCCCTTCATCCCTCTTTCTTTCTCCCTTTCTCTCCCTTCCTTCATCCCTCTTTCTTTCTCCCTTTCTCTCCCTTCCTTCATCCCTCTTTCTTTCTCCTTCTCTCTCCCTTCCTTCATCCCTCTTTCTTTCTCCCTCTCTCCCTTCCTTCATCCCTCTTTCTTTCTCCCTCTCTCTCTCCATCCCTCTTTCTTTCCCTCTCTCACTCTCCCTCCCTCTTTCTTTCTCCCTCTCTCCCTCCCTCTTTCTTTATCCCTCTCTCCCTCCATCCCTCTTTCTTTATCCCTCTCTCTCCCTCCCTTCATCCCTCTTTCTTTCTCCCTCTCTCCCTCCCTCCCTCTTTCTTTCCCTCTCTCTCTCCCTCCCTCTCTATCTCTCCTTCTTTCCCTCTCTCTCTCTCCCTTCCTCCTCCTTTCCCTCTCTCTCTCTCCCTCCCTCCTTCCTTCTTTCCCTCTCTCTCTTTCTTTCTCCCTCTCTCTCCCTCCCTTCATCCCTCTTTCTTTCTCCCTTTCTCCGTCCCTCCATTCATCCCTCTATCCCTCTTTCTCTCATACCCTCTCTTTCTTTCCCTCTCTCTCCCTCCATCCCTCTTTCTTTCCCTCTCTCTCTCCCTTCCTTCATCCCTCCATCCCTCTTTCTCTTATACCCTCTCTTTCTCCATACCCTCTCTTTCTCCATACAGGGGAAGGGGGAAGGTTGCTGTGTCCACCACCACTCACTGATGTACTAACTCCCTACTTTTAATTTAACCACTTCTGGACCGGAAGATTTTCTCTCTTAATGACCAGGCCATTTTTTGCGATTCTTACTTAACTGACAATTGTGCGGTCGTTTGACGCTGTACCCAAATAAAATTGATGTCCTTTTTTTCTCCACAAATAGAGCTTTCTTTTGGTGGTATTTGATCACCTGTGAGAATTTTTATTTTTTTTGCACTATATTTTAGGCCAGTTTGTTTTCTGCTACATATTTTTGGTAAAACAAATCCCAATAAACATATTTTGATTGTCTTGCGCAAAAGTTATCGCGTCTGCAAACTAGGGGAAAGATTTATGCCATTTTTATTTAGTTTTTTTACTAGTAATGGCAGTAATCTGCGATTTTTAGCGGGACTGCGACATTGCGGCGGACAGATCGGACCCTTAGTGCCGTTTCACACTAGGTCGCTCCGACTTAGGGGGCGACCTGTGAAGTCGGCACGACTTGCACGGACTTCATAAAATGAATGTCTATGCAAGTTGCCTCCAGGTCGCCCCGAAGTAGTACAGGACCCTTTTTCTAAGTCGGAGCGACTTGTGTCGCTCTTATTAGAACGGCTCCTGTACTACACAATGGGAGCGTGACGGACCGCGACTTGTCAGGCTGACAAGTCGCAGTCCAAGTCGGAGTAGTGTGAATGCGGTCTTAACTGACATTAGATAAAAAAAAAAAATTATACTATGCTTGAAAGTCGGAACTGGTTACTAAAATTTTTGAATCCCACCACTGGTCACGTGGTAAAGAGCCAATTTCATTGGCTCTTTACCCTGATCGGAGATGGGCTGTGTCAGAGTTACATTCTTCATCCCCAATCGCGGCGCACACAAACGGCGTGCACAAAGACAGTGCATGTGACTGGCTGTGATTGGACACAGCTGGACATGTGGTAAAAATACATTTTCATAGGCTATTTACCCTGGTCGGGGGCAACACCATTTCGGACGATATGTTTCGGGGGGCAAACATTTTGGTACATCTCTAGAAAATACCAGTTGCCCCTGACAAGCCCAGATGGAACTCCAGTTGACAAACACTGAGCGGCATTGCCCCTGGCTAATAATGAAGGAAACCCCCCCCCCTCACCCCACCACCATCAAACTCAAGATATAAACAATATCCTTTGGCTGTTCCCTCCATTAGTTATAGTGGAAGGAGAGACATCTTGGCACCAACTTCCTACAAATCAGACTTGGACTCACCTGTTCGGTTCGGCTCATACAGTTTCGGGCTTCATGTTCTAAAAGATTTTCCTTCCTGAAGTAACATTTCCCGCACTTCATACATTCAAAGGGCTTCTCCCCGGTGTGCTTTCTAAGGAAACAAAACAATAATATCTCAGTGTCATGACAGAAAACTTCCCGCAATGGCAGAAGGATGGCGCTCAGAGCATTGAACCTTCTCTTGTCGTCTATTCTAAAGCCAAAACTTTTTAACGTGTCACCCACATCATAAAATCAATAAATGTTGTAGAACATGCTGTTCAAACTCACTCACTATGAGATTAATTTCTGTATTCTGCAAAAAAACCTGGTTGATCCTGCTGCTCTCTATCGCCCCCTTCTGTTAAGGTCCCAAATTCAAATTCCACCCCAAACTCACTCATCCATGTCTTTATGGACCTTGCTTTGTGCACTGGTCAAAATAGTTTGGTGGAAGGGGGATTATGGTGTGGGGTTGTTTCTAAGGGGTTGGGTTTGGCCCCTTAGTTCCAGTGAAGGGAACTCTTAAGGTGTCAGCATAACAAGACATTTTGGACAATTTCATGCTCCAATCTTTGTGAGAACAGTTTGGGGACGGCCTCTTCCTGTTCCAACATGACTGCTCACCAGTGCACAAAGCAAGATCCATAAAGACATGGATGAGCGAGTTTGGGGTGGAGGAACTTGACTGGCCTGCACAGAGTCCTGACCTCAACCTGATAGAACACCATTGGGATGAATTAGAGCAGAGAATGCATGACAGGCCTTCTTGTCCAACATCAGTGCCTGACCTCACAAATGCGCTTCTGGAAGAATGGTCAAACATTCCCATAGACACTCCTAAACCTTGTGGGCAGCCTTCCCAGAAGAGTTGAAGCTGTTATAGCTGCAAAGGGTGGGCCAACTCAATATTGAACCCTACAGACTAAGACTGGGATGCCATTAAAGTTCATGTGTGTGTAAAGGCAGGCGTCCCAATACTTTTGACAATATACTGTATATCCAATAGTTTGTAAAAGCTATAACCTTCACACACACCAATCAATATACACTTATTGCGAATATTGTTTTTTTTAACCAAAGACATGTATCAGAATACATATTGGCCTAAATTTATTGAGAAATTAGATTTTTTTTAATGGATATGTTTTATAGCAGAAAGTATATATTATATATACAGTATCTCACAAAAGTGAGTACACCCCTCACATTTTTGTAAATATTTTATTCTATCTTTTCATGTGACAACACTGAAGAAATGACACTTTGCTACAATGTAAAGTAGTGAGTGTACAGCTTGTATAACAGTGTAAATTTGCTGTCCCCTCAAAATATCTCAACACACAGCCATTAATGTCTAAACCTCTGGCAACAAAAGTAAGTACACCCCTAAGTGACAATATCCAAATTGGGCCCAATTAGCCATTTTCCCTCCCCGGTGTCATGTGACTTGTTAGTGTTACAAGGTCTCAGGTGTGAATGGGGAGCAGGTGTGTTAGATTTGGTGTTATCGCTCTCACTCTCTCATACTGGTCACTGGAAGTTCAACATGGCACCTCATGGCAAAGAACTCTCTGAGGATCTGAAAAAAAGAATTGTTGCTCTACATAAAGATGGCCTAGGCTATAAGAAGATTGCCAAGACCCTGAAACTGAGCTGCAGCATGGTGGCCAAGACCATACAGCGGTTTAACAGGACAGGTTCCACTCAGAACAGGCCTCGCCATAGTCGACCAAAGAAGTTGAGTGCACGTGCTCAGCGTCATATCCAGAGGTTGTCTTTGGGAAATAGACGTATGAGTGCTGCCAGTATTTCTGCAGAGGTTGAAGGGGTGGGGGGTCAGCCTGTCAGTGCTCAGACCATACGCCGCACACTGCATCAAATTAGTCTGCATGGCTGTCATCCCAGAAGGAAGCCTCTTCTAAAGATGATGCACAAGAAAGCCCACAAACAGTTTGCTGAAGACAAGCAGACTAAGGACATGGATTACTGGAACCGTCTCCTGTGGTCTGATGAGACCAAGATAAACGTATTTGGTTCTGATGGTGTCAAGCGTGTGTGACGGCAACCAGGTGAGGAGTACAAAGACAAGTGTGTCTTCCTACAGTCAAGCATGGTGGTGGGAGTGTCATGGTCTGGGGCTGCATGAGTGCTGCCAGCACTGGGGAGCTACAGTTCATTGAGGGAACCATGAATGCCAACATGTACTGTGACATACTGAAGCAGAGCATGATCCTCTCCCTTCAGAGACTGGGCTGCAGGGCAGTATTCCAACATGATAACGACTCCAAACACACCTCCAAGACGACCACTGCCTTGCTAAAGAAGCTGAGGGTAAAGGTGATGGACTGGCCAAGCATGTCTCCAGACCTAAACCCTATTGAGCATCTGTGGGACATCCTCAAACGGAAGGTGGAGGAGCGCAAGGTCTCTAACATCCACCAGCTCTGTGATGTCATCATGGAGGAGTGGAAGAGGACTCCAGTGACAACCTGTGAAGCTCTGGTGAACGCCATGCCCAAGAGGGTTAAGGCAGTGCTAGAAAATAATGGTGGCCACACAAAATATTGACACTTTGGACCCAATTTGGACATTTTCACTTAGGGGTGTACTCACTTTTGTTGCCAGCAGTTTAGACATTAATGGCTGTGTGTTGAGTTATTTTGAGGGGACAGCAAATTTACACTGTTATACAAGCTGTACACTCACTACTTTACATTGTAGCAAAGTGTCATTTCTTCAGTGTTGTCACATGAAAAGATAGAATAAAATATTTACAGAAATGTGAGGGGGTGTACTGACTTTTGTGAGATACTGTATATTTATATATAAATTCCAAAAATGTCAGTCTTTTATTGTTTATATAATAAATAATTAAAAAAAAAAAACTACAGAGATTATCAAATATCACCAACAGAAAGCTCTATTTGTGGGGAAAAAAAAAGAAAAACATTTCATTTGAGTACAGCGTTGTATGACTGAGCAATTGTCAGTTAACCACTTCAGCTCCGGAGGATTTACCCCCCCCCCCCTTCATGACCAGGCCATTTTTGCAATTCGGCACTGCTTTATTTTAACTGACAATTGCGCGGTCGTGCGACGCTGTACCCAAATAAAATCGATGTCCTTTTATTCCCACAAACAGAGCTTTCTTTTGGTGGTATTCAATCACCCGGGCAATTTTTATTTTTTGCGCTATAAACAAAAAAAAAAAAGAGCGACAATTTTGAAAAAAATAAAAACACTTTTACTTTCTGCTATAATACATATCCAATGAAAAAAAAATCGAATTTCTTCATCAATTTAGGCCAATATGTATTCTGCTACATTTTTGGTAAAAAAAAAGAAAAATCCCAATAAGCGTATTGAGCGGTTTGTGCAAATGTTATAGCATCTTTTAATTTTTCTTTATTAGTAATGGCGGTGATGAGCGATTTGCAACTGCAACATTTCGGGGGACAAATCTGACAGTAAGTGACACTTGTTGGGGGACCAGTGACACCCAGGGCCACTGTTAGAAATCATGGGCCCCATACAGCCCTCCTAATGGGGCCCCCCCCCAACCCTGCCTCCCCCCCCTCCCCTGGGGTGCAACGGAAAAGCCGTGCTGACTTCATCTTCCTACACTTCAAAAATTGAAAAAAAGTCCCTCCTCTGCGCCCACCTCCTGATGGGGCCCAGGGTAATGTAATTTAAGCCCTGGTAAGCAAGAAGGAGTGCGGGTGTGTACTAGTAAAAAACCATCAATATATTTAGGCAGAAATGAACAATAAAGCTGCCCTGGGACCCCCCTTTTAGCTGATGGGGCCTGGGGCCCCCGTTTATATGAAGGGGCCTGGGCCCAGTACAACAGGACTGGTTGTACTGCCTTATCACTGGCCCTGGTGACCCCAATATACAGGTCCCTCTCAAAAAATGAGCATATTGTGATAAAGTTCATTATTTTCTGTAATGTAATGATAAACATTAGACTTTCATATATTTTACATTCATTACACACAACTGAAGCAGTGCAAGCCTTTTATTGTTTTAATATTGAGGATTTTGGCATACAGCTCATGAAAACCCAAAATTCCTAGCTCAAAAAATTTGCATATTTCAATAAAAAAAAAGTGTTTTTAATCCAAAAAAAGTCAACCTTCAAATAATTATGTTCAGTTATGCACTCAATACTTGGTCGGGAATCCTTTTGCAGAAATGACTGCTTCAATGCGGCGTGGCATGGAGGCGATCAGCCTGTGGCACTGCTGAGGTGTTATGGAGGCCCAGGATGCTTCGATAGCGGCCTTGAGCTCATCCAGAGTGTTGGGTCTTGCGTCTCTCAACTTTCTCTTCACAACATCCCACAGATTCTCTATGGGGTTCAGGTCAGGAGAGTTGGCAGGCCAATTGAGCACAGTAATACCATGGTCAGTAAACCATTTACCAGTGGTTTTGGCACTGTGAGCAGGTGCCAGGTCATGCTGAAAAATGAAATCTTCATCTCCATAAAGCTTTTCAACAGATGGAAGCATGAAGTGCTCCAAAATCTCCTGATAGCTAGCGGCATTGACCCTGCCCTTGATAAAACACCAGCAGGTGACATGGCACCCCAGACCATCACTGACTGTGGGTACTTGACACTGGACTTCAGGCATTTTGGCATTTCCCTCTCCCCAGTCTTCCTCCAGACTCAGTCCACTGCTTCCGCAGGTCCCCCAAGGTCTGGAATCGGTTCTTCTCCACAATCTTCCTCAGGGTCCGGTCACCTCTTCTCGTTGTGCAGCGTTTTCTGCCACACTTTTTCCTTCCCACAGACTTCCCACTGAGGTGCCTTGATACAGCACTCTGGGAACAGCCTATTCGTTCAGAAATTTCTTTCTGTGTCTTACCCTCTTGCTTGAGGGTGTCAATGATGGCCTTCTGGACAGCAGTCAGGTCGGCAGTCTTACCCATGATTGCGGTTTTGAGTAATGAACCAGGCTGGGAGTTTTTAAAAGCCTCAGGAATCTTTTGCAGGTGTTTAGAGTTAATTAGTTGATTCAGATGATTAGGTTAATAGCTCGTTTAGAGAACCTTTTCATGATATGCTAATTTTTTGAGATAGGAATTTCGGTTTTTCATGAGCTGTATGCCAAAATCATCAATATTAAAAACAATAAAAGGCTTGCACTACTTCAGTTGTGTGTAATGAATCTAAAATATATGAAAGTCCAATGTTTATCAGTACATTACAGAAAATAATGAACTTTATTACAACATGCTAATTTTTTGAGAGGGACCTGTAGTGATCAGCGCTAAAAAAAAAATACACTGTCACTGCACTAATGGCACTGGCTAGGAAGGGGTTAACATCAGAGGGCGTTTAAATGTGTTCCCTAGGGAGTGATTACCAACTGTGGGGGAGGTGCTTTGACTGGGGGGGGGGGGACAGATCTATGCTCCTGTCTAGAAGAAACACAGGATCTCCATCTTCCCCTCTCACAGAATGGCGATCTGCCTTGTGTTTACATAGGAAGACCGCCGTTTTGCCTCTCTCAGGAGCGACCGCTGGGTGCCGGCGAACATCGGTTTCGCCGCACTCCTAATTGGCTCCAGCTGTGTCCAATCACAGCAGGAGTGGGTCGCATGCGCGCCCCATATCCCGACTGGGTGCCGGCGAACATTGGTTTCGTCGGACCACTAATTGACTCCAGCTGTGTCCAATCACAGCAGAAGTGGGTCGCATGCGCGCCCCAGATCCCGACTGGGTGCCGGCGAACATCGGTTTCGCCGGACCCCTAATTGGCTCCAGCTGTGTCCAATCAGAGCAGGAGTGGGTTGCATGCGCGCCCCAGATCCCAACTGAGTGCCGGCGAACATCGGTTTCGCCGGACCCCTAATTGGTTCAAGCTGTGTCCAATCACAGCAGGAGTGGGTCGCATGCGTGCTCCAGATCCCGACTGGGTGCCGGCGAACATCGGTTTCGCCGGACCCCTAATTGGCTCCAGCTGTGTCCAATCAGAGCAGGAGTGGGTTGCATGCGCGCCCCAGATCCCAACTGAGTGCCGGCGAACATCGGTTTCGCCGGACCCCTAATTGGTTCAAGCTGTGTCCAATCACAGCAGGAGTGGGTCGCATGCACGCCCCAGATCCCGAAAAAAAAAAAAAAAAGACGTACAGTGTCGCGATTTTGCGCTGAAGGCCCATACAGTATATGTGCGTGGGGCGGTGCGGAAGCAACAAAAGTAGCAAAAAAATATGTGAGTAAGAGATCTTCTCTTTTTTAGTATCCAATACATATCCAACCTTTGGTTATGGCCAGCCCCATTTTTGGGCAGTAGCTTCATGAATAAACTTATCTGGTTGGGCAGGCACCCCATGTACACACCCCTGTGTAGGGGAGGGTCCAGGCCCAACCACACCCAGTTCAAGAGGTCATTGTTGAGTATATGAAGCAAAGGCTTAGACATGGTCCATAGGCTCTGAGGAAGAGGCTAAGCCTCGAAACTGAGTATATAAAGCAAAGGCTTAGACATGGTCCATAGGCTTTGAGGAAGAGACTAAGCCTCGAACTGAGTATATAAAGCAAAGGCTTAGACATGGTCCATAGGCTCTGAGGAAGAGGCTAAGCCTCGAAACGCGTAAGCCTTTCCAGCTTCAAATGAACGATGCACCCCTTTGATGTTGCAGAGTTAGTCAGGTTGAAAAAAGTCCATCTGGTTCAATAAAAAAAAAAAAAAAAAAAAAAACAGTATTGAAAACCCAACCATACAATCCCATATACACAATCCTATACCCGCAGTTGATCCAGAGGAAGGCGAAAATAAACCCCAGCAAAGCAAGATCCAATTTGCTACAGCAGGGGAAAAAAATCCTTCCTGATCTCCCGAGAGGCAATCAGATATTCCCTGGATCAACTTTACCTAAAAAAAATAAAGTTTGATGCTGATGGCAATATACCCATTTGATATCCTTGTACCAAGAACTCGTTTGTGAGTATTTTTATACCTTTTATTTAATAAAACCTTTCTAGAAGATAATGCAGCAGGCCGGTGCGCCCTTGTGTTGGTTTTTCGATTGTAGCAAAAAAAAATGGCCTGGTCATAAACGGGGTAAAAAGAGAAATCTACTGTGATGTGGAGCCTGGGGAGCACGGCCTTGTTGCGTTACCTGTTATGGACTTTGAGATAATACTTGCTGAGGAACTTCTTGTGACATATGGGACATTCCACAGGAGCGTTGGCATTCTTTTTGTTCTTCAGCTCTTCCCCGTCAGCCATGGAGTCATTGGTGGAGGGTTCCAAAGGAAGGATTTTCTTTGGGGTGCAGGGCCTCCTCTTGGAGCTTGGCATCTTCCTCTCCAGAACAAAGTCTTCATCCAGGTCATCCTCCATATAATCGGAGCCATCTGCTATGACGTCATGGATCTGGTCCACCTCCAACTCCCACTGCAATGGAACACACACTTATTTTAAACAATTATAACTTTAAAAAAAGGGAGCATCTAACTTTACAGGACATTTCATCGCTTGAAAGTGCTTTCTGTCAATATTAATTACCGGTTCTGATTCGCTGCCTGAGCTGGAGGACACCTGAGGCAGCGAATCACAAGGCGGTCTACTTCAACCACTTCCATACCAAGGCCATTTCTGGCACTCCACTCCGACATGTAAAAATCTGCATTTTTTTGCTAGAAAATTACTCAGAACCCCCAAACATTATATTATATATATATATATATATACAGGGCTCAACAAACCCCGGGCGCCAGGTCGCATTTGCGACTAGAATTAGCGACCTGGCGCCTGGGGTGCCCTGCAGGAGGTGTCCTGTCCCTTTTGCGCCCCCACCTCCTCCCCGTGCGCACGGACTGCCGCGCCGTCCAAAAATTGAGGCCCCGGCTTTTCGGCCTTCTTCTGTGAGATGAGAGAGGCTTCCAGTGGGGAACTGGCGCCGTCTTGTGGTGGCTGGGAGTAATGACTGTTTCCACTGCCTGTTCTCAATGCATTCCCATCTCCTTCCCAAGAGGAGATGAGAGGGAAGTTTTTGCTGGCTTCATCTCCCTGTCCAGTTACCTTTGCTTAAAGGTAAGTGGACAGGGAGTGTGGTTATTGTTATTAATTTATTTTTTAAATTAAAAAAAAAAATAATAATAATTTTTTTCTTTTTTTTTTAATTATTAAAAAATAAATAAAAAATAATTTTTTTCTTTTTTTTTTTTCAATACTTATTATTACAAAAAAAAATTATATATATGTATATATGTGTATATATATATATATATATATATATATATATATATATATATATATCTTTTTTTTTTTTCCTCATTGCCATGCCACAGCCGAAGGCCCCTTTCACACGGGCTGTCTGATCAGGTCCGCCTGTCAGTTTTTAAGGCAGACCTGATCGGACCCTTCATTTTCCTCTATGGAGCGGTAATCTGCCGCCATCTGATCCTGTCCGCCAAAAACAGACGGATATTTTCTATCCATCCCGTGGATCGGATCAGATGGCATCGGATGGAAAGAGACAGACAGTCTGTTTCCATCCAATTGCGCTAGAGAGGAGAGTGGGGTTCTAGTCGTATTTATGTGTAAATTTAGTATCCGTTTTATTAAATAAAGCTTGGTTGTTGGTTTAAAAAAAAAAAAAAAAACTGGCTCCTAATTTTTTTAGCTGGCTCCTAGATTTCAGGCAAATTTGTCAAGCCCTGTGTGTATATATATAACAGATGCGGTGAGCGGTGGGGGAGGGGGGGGGGATCCAATCCTTGTAACCTTATCTGTTTACATATGTGGCCACAACGTAAGCATGCGATCGCTTCTGAATGCGAGCTCACAGGGACAGGGGCACTTTATATTTTTTTTATTCATTTTTTATTGTTTATTCATTTATTGTTTATTTTATTTTTACACTTTCCCTTTAGGGCTCTTTCACACGGGCTTTCCGTGTGAAAGGTCCGCTGCGGGACTTTTTTTTTTTTTTTTTTTCACGGAGCGGATGACATTTCTGTCATCCGCTCCGTAGGTCCGCATATCATCCCATCCGTTTGCGGATGATATGCGGACATAATGTAAGTCTATGGGGGATTGCGGATGTCAGCGGATGACACCGCTGACATCCGATTTTCCTTCCTTTCCGTTTTTTGAACGGAACAAAAATAGGATTTTTTCTGTTCCAGAACAGAACTGACAGGAGGAAAATCGGATGTCAGCGGATGGTATTCCGCTGACATCCGCAATGCCATAGACTTACATTATGTCCGCAAATCATCCGCAAAAAAATAGGATGATTTGCGGACACACGGAGCGCCCGTGTGAAAGGACCCTTAGTTTTTTTTCTTTTTGATCACTTTTATTCCTATTACAAGTAATGTAAACATCTCTTGTAATAGGAATAGTGCATGACAGGTCTTCCTTATCGACCGACGGCTCCAGTAAGCGGCGGGAGGGGGGGTTACCTCTCCGGCCACCCATAAAGGTGATCCCGTGGTGAACCAACCACTGGGACCACCCTTATGTTAAAGCGGACCCCCCCCCCCCCCGTTAAAAAAAATATCGCAGCTAGCTGCTGCCATAACCCCAGTATTTAATGTCACTATACCGACGTAAATACACGGTGGGCGGTCCAGAAGTGGTTAAAGAGGTAGACCCATTTAAAAAAAAAAAAAAGAAAACCAATCCTGTAAGACAAAGGCATAATTTGGCACTTTCGCCTAGCAGCAGAAGGGTCGCTGGTTCTAATCCCACCCACTAAACTACCTGCCTGGAGTTTGCATGTTTTCCCTGTGCCTGCGTGGGTTTCCTCCGGGTACTTCGGTTTCCTCCCACACTCCAAAGACATGCTGGTAGGTTAACTGGATCCTGTATAAAAATTGGCCCTAGTATGTGTACAGTATGTTTGAATGTGAGTTAGGGACCTTAGATTGTGAGCTCCTTGAGGGTAGGGACTGATGTGAATTTACTCTATATATATATATATATATAGCGCTGCGTAAATTGACGGCGCTACATAAATAAATTCCATAATTAGCCAGTGTGCACTGCATACTGGCTCATTCTAAAAACGTACCTTCGAAGGAAGTCCCTGCAGCGCCGCCCGGTGACCGCCGACACGGCCGACATCTTCCCCGATGTTTCTTCCAGGGCAGCCACCACCGAGCGCAGGGATTCCATGCGGAACTTGCGAACCCGCAGAAAGCGGTTCAGAGCTTTCAAGTCCAGAATTGGACGAACCTTGCCCTCCTTTCTGGGCACAGTGAACAGATTGGAATAGAACCCCCGAAATCTGTCCCGATGAGGCACCGGAACCACCACTCCCTGGGCCCGCAGGTCCCGCACCGCCAGGTGCAGATCCTGCAAGCGCTCCGGAGTCAGCTGAAGGTTTGAGGGGAAAACTCGATCTTGTATCCAGATCGAACGATTTCCTGAACCCACCTGTCCCGAATGCGGTCCAGCCAGGGTTGAAGAAAACCGAGCAAACGTCCCCCCACCCCAGAACCGGGTGAGGGCGCCCCTTCAGGCCGAATTGGTATGGGCAGCAGACCCGGAATTCTGCTTACCTGTCCACGGCTTCTTCTGGGAGCCTTGGCCCTTGAAGGGCTTGCCCTTATAGTGCGACCGAAAGGCCCGAAAGGACCCCTGAGAGGGCCTAAACGAGGTATTCTTCTTACCACGAACAAACTTGTGCTTGTGAGTTTGGGGTAAGAGAGTGCTCTTACCCCCAGAAATTCCCTTTATCAGAGTATCCAAAGATTCGCCAAAAAGGCGGGATCCCGCGTAGGGCAAATTAGCTAAAGTCTTGCGAGAAGATTGGTCAACAGACCAACATTTCAGCCATATCAGGCGACGGTTCAAAACCGCCACACTTGAAAGACGCACAGCCAAAGGGACCAAATCTAAGTCCGCATCACACAAATACATGACACCCTGATGAATTTGATCCACCATATCCAAAGTTGTCGGCGGGGCAGAATCAGCCACCAGGGTGCGCCTGAGCACCTGCGTCCAATCCGCAATAGCCTGGGCTGCCATAATGGCAAAAATAGGCTTCAGCATAGAACCAGCAACCGTATAAGCATGACGGGCCAGGGACTCCAATCTCCTGTCCGTAGGGTCCCGGAACACCGGGGTATCCTCAGCAGGAATCGCAGTGGATTTATTCAAAATCGCCACCGCGTGATCCACCTGAGGCGGCACACACCAACGCTCATCAGTGGTGGGTGTAAATGGATAACGCAGTTTGAACCTACTCGGCACAGCAAAAGGCTTCTTTAAATTGCGCCATTGCTCATCAACCGCGCGCTGAAATCCCGTAGAGCAAGGAAAAACCTGTGATGTTTTGCGTTTCCTTTGCGTCCCATAAGAGGACATCAAAGCAGGAGGACATGGTTCATCCTGCAAATGCAGTGTTTGCTTGATAGAAGCAACCAACTCATCCATGAGTGCAAGCTCTTCAGACGAGCCAGGGGGAGAATTATCAACCCCTTCCACCTCAGCCTCCCCGTCAGACCCCACAAGGTCTAGAGATGAGTGAGACCCTGAGAAGGGCACTCCAGTCATAGCAGCCCCATCGCCCTCTGAATCAGAGGAAATGGACACCCTGGGCCTTTTTGTGGATCGATCAGCCACCAGCATCTGCACCTGAGCAGCAAGGTTAGCCACAATAGTAGCCAGATCAGCCCCCTCGGGGGAAGCAGCGGCCCCTTGGCCCCCCACCAGGGTGGGAGGAAACTTGCAATCCTGAGAATCCATGCCCCAGCAATATTAGGAAAAAAGGAGTACTGTCCCTTTAAGATCGCGGCGAGCGTAGCCCACCGCACCCACTGAATACACCGACCCCCACAGGGATAAGAACACTGGGCAAGGAATACAGGAAAATGGAAAGGTAAAAACCTGGAGAGATCACACAGGCTGCTGCCACCGATCGCTGTCCCAGAGCAAAAGGAAGTGATGCAATGACCGACCGCCCCTAGAAAGCCTATGTAAGGCTACACAAACATGGCCGCTCGGCTGAGGATTCCTTAGGCAAATAGAAAATGGCGCCGACATGTGGCCAGATCGATCGCCGCCAAAATGGCGGCGTTTGGCACCAAAACGCCGCGCCTTACCACACAGGACCGGCCACCATAATTCTGCCGCAAAAAAATGGCGGGTCGATGCAGCGATCGCCGCACAGCATGCCTAAACCCAGACTGCTTCATGCATTCACCCAGTAGAGCGGGAAAGCCCCCCCCCCTTCACAGCCCACACACAGGCAGCAAGTCCACACAGGAATCTGACAGGGAGCTCAGCAGCCACACAGACACGCAGGGTCACACAGTCCCAGACCTACACCCAAATAGACAGGTCCCCACATAGAAATGTACTTACCATTCCGGATGGCGTGGGAAGCCTGCTCCAGCGACCAAACCGCTGCACTGAGGACAGGGAGTGTCGCAGCCATGACGCAGTGGAACTGCGGTGCGAAACCGCAATGGCGTCCAGTGAGGTAGCCACCGCACAGATAGCATTCCTGCAGCGAACAGGGATGGGTCGTTCAATGTGCCAGGGAAACCTGCGCTGAACGCTCGATGGCAGGCTGGGAAGCCCCTGGCCCTGAGCCCTGGGATCCAGGGTGGCCAGTCCGAGACCCAGCTCCGCACGATCATCTTCATCCGAAGAAGCTAACTAATGCTGAAAACTAACAGCTAAGTAAAAGAAAGAGAAAAAACTCCAAATAAAATCAAAAAGAGAATAGAGGCTGAGACCGAGAGCCCCAGCACAGGAACAGCCAGCCTACTCCTAAGCTAGGCATTAGAAACTGAGTTGGGAATGCAGGAAGCAGGAGGTATTGACTGAGGGGACCACCCCCTAGGGGTGGGATATGCTAAAAGCTTTGATATTAATACATTTTGTTGCCTAGCTACTCCTGCGGAGCAAAGGTCAATAACCCCATTAGTGATGAATATGAAGTGGCGGCGACTGTCGGAGGACGTAAGAGAAAAAAAGTTTTGGTATAAGGCTCGGTTCACATTTGTGCGATGCAAGAAGGCTGCGAATATGCAGCGTGTTCCTGCATCGCATCCGCAGCACAGGCAGTTCACACTGCCATATGCGATACGCAGGGGGTGTCAATTAAATGTTAACGACACCCCCAGTTTGATCGCATATCGCAGTGCGATCTGACAGTTCGCACAGAATCGGATCGTACAACTGTGAACCACTGTGCGATCCGATCCTGAGGCGGCTCAAAAAATGCCTCATGTGCGAGTTTGGTGCGGATGCGCTGCGAATTCAGTCATACAAAGTGTATGGCTGAACTCGCATCCGCACATAAGATCGCATGTAATTTAGGAGCAGTGCGCTCCGAATTACATGCGATCTCGCAAACCGCACAAGTGTGAACCGGCACTAAGTGCTGGTTCACACTACTGCGGGTGTGCAGATTCGCACTGCACCTGGACAAAAGTCGCACATGACCCTTTTTTCAGCCGCATCAGGATCGGATCGCACAGTGGTTCACAGTTGTACGATCCGATTCTGTGTGAACTGTCAGATCGCACTGCAATATGCGATCAAACTGGGGGTGTCGTTAACATTTAATTGACACCCCCTGCGTATCGCATATGGCAGTGTGAACTGCCTCTTGTGCAGATTCGATGCGGGAACAGGCTGCGAATACGCAGCCTTCCAGCATCGCACAAGTGTGAAAGATGTTTGCTCATTATTATTTTAAATAAATGAAAAAAAAGGCATATTGAGTTTTTTTATTATTTTATCCGATTAATCGAAAAAATAATCGGCAACTAATTGATTATTAAAATAATCGTTAGTTGCAGCCCTAGTGTCCTAGGTGTATTGATGTTGCTGCATTATGTAAAACTATCAGAATAGTTATAACATTTTAGGATGGGGTGCCTCAAGACTGTCCATAATTTTGGAGGGTGCCTCGAGACTGTCCCTAATTTTGGAGGGGGCCTCGATACTGTCCCTAATTTTGGAGGGTGCCTCGAGACTGTCCCTAATTTTGGAGGGTGCCTCGAGACTGTCCATAATTTTGGAGGGTGCCTCGGGACTGTCCCTAATTTTGGAGGGGGCCTCGAGACTGTCCCTAATTTTGGAGGGGGCCTCGAGACTGTCCCTAATTTTGGAGGGGGCCTCGAGACTGTCCCTAATTTTGGAGGGGGCCTCGAGACTGTCCCTAATTTTGGAGGGGGCCTCGAGACTGTCCCTAATTTTGGAGGGTGCCTCGAGACTGTCCCTAATTTTGGAGGGTGCCTCGAGACTGTCCCTAATTTTGGAGGGGGCCTCGAGACTGTCCCTAATTTTGGAGGGGGCCTCGAGACTGTCCCTAATTTTGGAGGGGGCCTCGAGACTGTCCATAAATTTGGAGGGGGCCTCGAGACTGTCCATAATTTTGGAGGGGGCCTCGAGACTGTCCATAATTTTGGAGGGGGCCTCGAGACTGTCCATAATTTTGGAGGGGGCCTCGAGACTGTCCATAATTTTGGAGGGTGCCTCGAGATTGTCCATAATTTTGGAGGGTGCCTCGAGATTGTCCATAATTTTGGAGGGTGCCTCGAGACTGTCTATAATTTTGGAGGGTGCCTCGAGACTGCCCCTAATTTTGGAGGGGGGCCTCGAGACTGTCCATAATTTTGGAGGGGGCCTCGAGACTGTCCATAATTTTGGAGGGTGCCTTGACTGAATGTCAGGCACACCCTCATACAATCGCCATGGAAAGACAGGTTATTGGCCAAAAACAGGATGGGGTGTAAAAATTGAGAAACCACTAATGGCGCTTTCATGGAACCGAATGGTTCGGCTCGCTTTTGCACTTTTCCACTGCATGGTACGGTGTTGGCACGGTTCGGTACGGCGGCGCTTTTCCACTACATGGAACCGAACGGTACGGCTCGCTTAACCACTTGCCGAGCGCTCACTCAAGCTCTACTGCGGCAAAGTGGTTAGTTCCCGTCCAGCGGCGTAGACCTACGTCGCTGGACTCCTCCCCTTGTGGGCGGCGCTCGCGCGCCGCCGGAGGCTCGCTCCCGCTGTATTCAGTCACAGCGGGAATCTGGCCAGGGGAGGAGCGGCGGTGATCACCGCTGCTCTTCCCCGATCATCGGGGAATCGAGTTTGGAGATCCGCCCGCTTGTGTAAACAGAGTGGGCGGATCTCCTAAGTGACAAACAGTGACAGATCGGAGTGTTCAGCATAGCTGAACCTGCGATCTGTGCCTGTGTCACTCAGTCACCTCCCCCCCACACATGTCATTAAGCACCAGGCATACATTAACCCCTCCCTCTCCAATAAAATTAACCCCTTCCCTGCCAGTGTCATTTTTACAGTAACAGTGCATATATATATAGCACCGATTACTGTCGTGATGTCACTGGTACCCCCAAAAGTGTCACAAATGTCAGTCAAGGGTCCGATCTGTCCGCCGCAATGTCGCAAGCCACGCAAAAAAAAAAAAAAAACGCAGATCGCCGCCATTACTCGTTAAAAAAAAAAAAAACAAACACCAAAAATGACAGAAATCTTTCCCTTTGTTAGTAAACGCAATAACTTTTGCGCAAACCAATCAAAATACGCTTATTGTGATTTTTTTTTACCAAACATAGTAAACATAGAAAACAAATTGGCCAAAAATTTTAAAAATTTTTTAAAATCGGCGATCGTCGGTGGAGAGGGAGAAAGGCAGGCGGCTGATGTAAACAAGCCGCCTGTCATTCTCCCCTGTGTAGGAATAGTGATCATATGGTTCTGCTATGTAGGACCGTTGATCACTGTTCCTACACCAGTAGCCACAGCCAATCACAGTTAGAATCACACCCCTAGGGACACACTTAACCCCTCCTTCCCCAATAAAATTAACCCCTTCCCTGCCAGTGTCATTTTGCAGTAACAGTGCATATGTATAGCACTGATTACTGCAATAATGTCACTGGTAACTCCAAAAGTGTCAAAAATGTCAGTCAAGGGTCCAATCTGTCCGCCGCAATGTCACAGTTCCGCAAAAAAAAAAAAAAAAAACGCAGATCGCCGCCATTACGCGTTAAAAACAAACACCAAAAATGACAGAAATCTTTCCCTTTGTTAGTAAACGCAATAACTTTTGCGCAAACCAATCAAAATACGCTTATTGTGATTTTTTTTTTTACCAAACATAGGTAGCAGAAAACAAATTGGCCAAAAATTGAAAAAAAATTTGATTTTTACATTTTTTTTGGGGGGAATTTCATATAAAAAAAAATGTGAAAAATATTGTTATTTTTTCAAAATGTAGGCTCTTTTTTTGTTTATAGCGCAAAAAGTAAAAATCGCACAGGTGATCAAATACCACCAAAAGAAAGCTCTGCTTGTGGGAAAAAAAGGACGTCAATTTCGTTTGGGTACGGCGTTGCACGACCGCGCAATAGTCAGTTAAATTCGCACAGCGCCGAATCGCAAAAAGTGGCTTGGACGTAAGACAGCAAAATCCTCCGGTGGTAAAGTGGTTAAACAGTACCACCTCAGTTGTGGTTCCAAGAGGGCCGTACCGGTACCATATCCCACAATCCTTTGCATGCAGCCTTGACTGTTTGTCACTACTAGCCACTGATCGGTCAGAGAATCATTGTTATCCCACCCACTTACTATTAGTGGAAAAGCAAACCGTACCAAACCGTTCCAACACCGTACCATGCAGTGGAAAACCAAACCGAGCCAAGCAGGGCCGAGTGGAGCTGAGCCGGTACTTGCAGTGGAAAAGTGCCATTAGAAGGGATAGAACAGACACCTTGATCCAACCATGAAAAAGGTAGATGTTCTTGGCCAAGAACAGAATGGGAGGTGTGGACGTTGTGGAACCTCCTTGTTTTAGTTATATAATCCCCTTCTTGGGGTCAGGAAGGCTTCATCGGTGTTAATTCTTCAAATCACATAGCTGAAGGTGTGAATTGTCAAAATGTTGGGGTAGAGACAAATATTGTTGAAGGCCCTCACCCCAGCTTGATGAGAATGGCTTTTTTTCATGCCTCTTGAGAACCAGTTGTCCTCTCTGTCCAAAATGTGGACCTCACTGTCCTCCACGATGCCGTTTTAGCATCTCTATCCCGGCGTTTTGATAACAATTCACAACTTCAGCCATATGACTCAAAAGATTAACATCTATGAAGCCTTCCTGACACCAAGAATGGAATTAGGTAGCAAAAACAAGGTGGTTCCACCATTATTTACACCTCCCATCTTGTCCTTGGCCAAGAACATCTAACTTTTCCATGGTTGGATCAAGGTGTCTGTTCCACATGTGGCTAAAAATGGCGGCGTATGTTCCCGACACTCAATGGAACTCAAATGGAGCTTCAAATTGTCATTACAGAACAGGTCCAGTTGATTGTGGCCAACTACCATTACATATACCATGACCTGTTTAACCACTTGCCGGCCGCTCACTGAGCTGGTAATGCGGCAAAGTGGTTAGTTCCCGTCCAGCGACGTAGACCTACGTCGCTGGACTCCTCCCCTTGTGGGCGGCGCGCACGCGCCGCCGGAGGCTCGCTCCCGCTGTATTCAGTCACAGCGGGAGTCGGGCCAGGGGAGGAGAGGCGGTGATCACCGCCGCTCTTCCCCGATCGTCGGGGAATCGAGTTTGGAGATCCGCCCGCTTGTGTAAACAGAGCGGGCGGATCTCCTAAGTGACAGACAGTGACAGATTGCAGGGTTCAGCATAGCTCAACATGCGATCTGTCCCTGTGTCACTCAGTCACCTCCCCCCCCACAAGTCAGTAAGCACCAGGCATACATTAACCCCTCCCTCTCCAATAAAATTAACCCCTTCCCTGCCAGTGTCATTTTTACAGTAACAGTGCATATGTATAGCACTGATTACTGCAGTAATTTCACTGGTACCCCCAAAAGTGTCAAAAAGGTCAGTCAAGGGACCGATCTGTCCGCCGCAATGTCGCAGTCCCGCAAAAAAAAAAAAAAAAAATTGCAGATCGCCGCCATTACTCGTTAAAAAAAAAAACACCAAAAATGACCGAAATCTTTCCCTTAGTTAGTAAACGCAATAACTTTTGCGCAAACCAATCAAAATACGCTTATTGTGATTTTTTTTACCAAACATATGTAGCAAAAAACAAGTTGGCCAAAAATGTAAAAAAATTTTGATTTTTACATTTTTTTTTGGGGGGGGGGGGGGGATTTCACATAAAAAATGTGAAAAATATTGTTATTTTTTCAAAATGTACGCTTTTTTTGTTTAAAGCGCAAAAAGTAAAAATCGCACAGGTGATCAAATACCACCAAAAGAAAGCTCTGTTTGTGGGAAAAAAAGGACGTAAATTTCGTTTGGGTACGGCGTCGCACGACCGCGCAATTGTCAGTCAAAGTCGCACAGTGCGGAATCGCAAAAAGTGGCCCAGACGTAAGACAGCAAAATCCTCCGGTGGTAAAGTGGTTAACCGGAACCTCCAGAAACGTACCGTTATACAGTCTCCATCGCTGACAATACACGGCTCATTCTTCTGCCCTCTTCTCTGCCTCTTAAACTCCCTCCTCTCCGCAATTTCTGGGTCCTTCAGGACAACTTCCTGGAAAGGAGTGATCTCCACTGTCCTCTGCAGCAGGGAAAGGCTGCTGTCCTGTTCATTGCCCGGCTCCGCTGGGACTTCACTCTCTGCCAGCACGTTGCTGAGCTCCGAAATTCCCTTTAGCGTGTCCTCACCATCCGACTCCTCCGCCTCTTTCAGGTGTCCATTCAAGGTCTCCAACGTTCCAGGCTGCTGGAAAAAATCCTCAGTCCGATCAACAACAGGCTCAAAACACTTTGGCTGGAACTGTTCACAGACCTCAACGGCTTCAAAAATGCCCAATTCCTTGGAGGCAGAGAGGACCTTCTCCACATTGTGATGGGACAGAGTCATCTCCCCCGTGTAGAGGAAATCCAGGAGGAGGCCCATGACCCCGGAGAACCGTTCATGGAGGATAATGTTTGGGGAGCTGCCATCTCCATAAAGGCTCTGGAAGAACGAGCTGCTGCAAGCCAGGATACTCCAGTGGGCTTTAAACTGAAGATCTCCGACCACAAGGGTGGCGTCGCAGTACCGGCCCGCTTCTCTCTGCTTGTTGAGGGCTTGGAGGACCTTGACGCTGTGCTGGATGAACACATTATCCATGGCCTGAAAAACACAACACAAAACATTGGAAGATCCTCGTATATGAGAACCATTTCTTTCCTTTCATTCCTGGCTAAATGCAGAGGCAAGGGAGCAAAAGGAAGGCAAGGGAGCAAAAGGAAGGCAAGGGGGCAAAAGGATGGCAAGGGAGCAAAAGGATGGCAAGGGAGCAAAAGGATGGCAAGGGAGCAAAAGGATGGCAAGGGAGCAAAAGGATGGCAAGGGAGCAAAAGGAAGGCAAGGGAGCAAAAGGAAGGCAAGGGAGCAAAAGGAAGGCAAGGGAGCAAAAGGAAGGCAAGGGGGCAAAAGGAAGACAAGGGGGCAAAAGGAAGACAAGGGGGCAAAAGGAAGACAAGGGAGCAAAAGGAAGGCAAGGGAGCAAAAGGAAGGCAAGGGGGCAAAAGGAAGACAAGGGGGCAAAAGGAAGACAAGGGAGCAAAAGGAAGGCAAGGGAGCAAAAGGATGGCAAGGGAGCAAAAGGATGGCAAGGGAGCAAAAGGAAGGCAAGGGGGCAAAAGGAAGGCAAGGGAGCAAAAGGAAGGCAAGGGGGCAAAAGGAAGGCAAGGGGGCAAAAGGAAGGCAAGGGAGCAAAAGGAAGGCAAGGGAGCAAAAGGATGGCAAGGGAGCAAAAAGGAAGGCAAGGGAGCAAAAAGGAAGGCAAGGGAGCAAAAAGGAAGGCAAGGGAGCAAAAAGGAAGGCAAGGGGGCAAAAAGGAAGGCAAGGGGGCAAAAAGGATGGCAAGGGGGCAAAAAGGATGGCAAGGGGGCAAAAAGGATGGCAAGGGGGCAAAAAGGATGGCAAGGGGGCAAAAAGGATGGCAAGGGGGCAAAAAGGATGGCAAGGGGGCAAAAAGGATGGCAAGGGGGCAAAAGGATGGCAAGGGGGCAAAAGGATGGCAAGGGGGCAAAAGGATGGCAAGGGGGCAAAAGGATGGCAAGGGGGCAAAAGGATGGCAAGGGAGCAAAAGGATGGCAAGGGAGCAAAAGGATGGCAAGGGAGCAAAAGGAAGGCAAGGGGGCAAAAAGGAAGGCAAGGGGGCAAAAAGGAAGGCAAGGGGGCAAAAGGATGGCAAGGGAGCAAAAGGATGGCAAGGGAGCAAAAGGATGGCAAGGGAGCAAAAGGAAGGCAAGGGAGCAAAAGGAAGGCAAGGGAGCAAAAGGAAGGCAAGGGAGCAAAAGGAAGGCAAGGGAGCAAAAGGAAGGCAAGGGAGCAAAAGGAAGGCAAGGGGGCAAAAGGAAGGCAAGGGAGCAAAAGGATGGCAAGGGAGCAAAAGGATGGCAAGGGAGCAAAAGGATGGCAAGGGAGCAAAAGGAAGGCAAGGGAGCAAAAGGATGGCAAGGGAGCAAAAGGAAGGCAAGGGAGCAAAAGGAAGGCAAGGAGGCAAAAGGAAGGCAAGGGGGCAAAAGGAAGGCAAGGGGGCAAAAGGAAGGCAAGGGGGCAAAAGGAAGGCAAGGGAGCAAAAGGATGGCAAGGGAGCAAAAGGATGGCAAGGGAGCAAAAGGATGGCAAGGGAGCAAAAGGAAGGCAAGGGAGCAAAAGGAAGGCAAGGGAGCAAAAGGATGGCAAGGGGGCAAAAGGAAGGCAAGGGAGCAAAAGGATGGCAAGGGAGCAAAAGGATGGCAAGGGAGCAAAAGGATGGCAAGGGAGCAAAAGGATGGCAAGGGAGCAAAAGGATGGCAAGGGAGCAAAAGGATGGCAAGGGAGCAAAAGGAAGGCAAGGGAGCAAAAGGATGGCAAGGGGGCAAAAGGAAGGCAAGGGGGCAAAAGGAAGGCAAGTATGAGCGACTGGGGAGATCTTCATTAAAGGAAAACGGTTACTTTACCCTGCATGGGCCAAGGACAGGTTCACTTTAAAGCAGAATTAAAGGGCCATGATGACCACATTAACAACAGTCATGACAAATGAAGCATGCTGGTAGGGTGACACAATAGTAATTGTATTTATGCAGAAGTCAGGAATGGTGTTCATCTCTCCCCCTACCAATGTTCCCTGCCCTTACCACTTCTCCCCTACCTTCACCCATCCTTCCTGCCCCTATCGCTCCGCCCTCCTCTTCCCTACAATTACCAATCTTCCCTGCCCATATGGTTCTTCCCCTGCTTTTACCACTCATCCCTACCCTTACCACTCCTCCCTCCTCTTCCCTGCCCTTACCACTCCTCCCCCCTGTTCCCTATAATTACAATTCTTTTCCTGCCCTACTATTCCTCCCTCCTCTTCCCTACAAATACCAATCTTACCTGCCCATACCACTCTTCCCTACCACTCTTCCCTGCCCATACCACTCTTCCCTACCACTCTTCCCTGCCCATACCACTCTTCCCTACCACTCTTCCCTGCCCCTACCCACTCTTCCCCTACACCTTCACCTCTCTTCTCTGCCCTTACAATTGCTCCCTCCTCTTCTATACAATTTCCAATCTTCCCTGCCCTTACCACTCTTCCCTACCAATCTTCCCTGCCCTTACCAACCCTCCCTTCTGTTCCCTACAATTACCACTCTTACCTGCTCTTACCATTTGTCCCCTACCTTCACCCCTCTTCTCTATAATTACCAATCTTCCCTACCCTTACCATTCCTCCCTCCTTTTCCCTACAAATACAAATATTCCCTCCTCTTCCCTACAATTACCAATCTTCCCTGCCCTTACCAATGTTCCGTACCAATCTTCCCTGCCCTTACCAACCCTTCCTCCTGTTCCCTACAATAAATACTCTTCCCTGCCCCTATCATTTCTTCCTCCTCTTCCCTACCAATATTCCCTGCCCTTACTATTCCTCCCTCCTCTTCCCTACAATTACCACTCTTACCATTCATCCCCTACCTTCACCCCTTTTCTCTATCCTTACCAATCTTCCCTGCCCCTACAACTCTTCACTACCTTTACCACTCCTCCTTCCTCTTCCCTACCCTTACTATTTCTCCCTACTCTTCTCTACAATTACCAATCTTCCCTGCCCTTACAACTCCGCCCTCCTCTTTCATACAAATACTAATCTTCTCTACCCTTATCAATCTCCCCTACCCCTACCATTCCTCCCTCCTCTTCCCTACAATTAAAAATCTTCCCTGCCCTTACCATTCCTCCCTCCTCTTCTCTACAATTACAAATCTTCCCTGCCTTTACCATTCCTCCCTTCTCTTCCCTACAATTACCTATCTCCCTTACCATTCCTCCCTCCTCTTCCTTACAATTTCCAATCTTCCTTACCCTTACCATTCTCCTCTTCCCTACAATTACCATTATTCCCTACCCTTACCATTCCTCCCATCGCTTCCTTACCAATCTTCCCTGCCCTTACCATTCCTCCCTCCTCTTCTCTACAATTACCGGTCTTCCCTACCCTTACCATTCTCCTCTTCCCTACAATTACCACTCTTACCTGCTCTTAACATTCGTCCCCTACCTTCACCCCTCTTCTCTATCCTTACCAATCTTCCCTGCCCCTACAACTCCTCCTTCCTCTTCCCTACCCTTACTATTTCTCCCTCCTCTTCTCTACAATTAAAAATCTTCCCTACCCTTACCATTCCTCCCTCCTCTTCCCTACAATTAAAAAATCTTCCCTGCCCTTACCATTCCTCCCTCCTCTTCTCTACAATTACAAATCTTCCCTGCCCTTACCATTCCTCCCTCCTCTTCCCTACAATTACAAATCTTCCCTACCCTTACCATTCCTCCCTCCTCTACCCTACAATTACCAATCTCCCCTACCCTTACCATTCCTCCCTCCTCTTCTCTACAATTACCAGTCTTCCCTACCCTTACCATTCCTCCCTCCTCTTCTCTACAATTACAAATCTTCCCTGCCCTTACCATTCCTCCCTCCTCTTCCCTACAATTACAAATCTTCCCTGTCCTTACCATTCCTCCCTCCTCTTCTCTACAATTACCAATCTTCCCTACCCTTACCATTCCTCCCTCCTCTTCTCTACAATTACCAGTCTTCCCTACCCTTACCATACCTCCCTCCTCTTCCCTACAATTACAAATCTTCCCTGCCCTTACCATTACTCCCTCCTCTTCCCTACAATTACCAATCTTCCCTACCCTTACCATTCCTCCCTCCTCTTCTCTACAATTACCAGTCTTCCCTACCCTTACCATTCCTCCCTCCTCTTCCCTACAATTACAAATCTTCCCTGCCCTTACCATTACTCCCTCCTCTTCCCTACAATTACCAGTCTTCCCTGCCCTTACCATTCCTCCCTCCTCTTCCCTACAATTACCAGTCTTCCCTACCCTTACCATTCCTCCCTCCTCTTCTCTACAATTACAAATCTTCCCTGCCCTTACCATTCCTCCCTCCTCTTCCCTACAATTACAAATCTTCCCTACCCTTACCATTCCTCCCTCCTCTACCCTACAATTAAAAATCTTCCCTGTCCTTACCATTCCTCCCTCCCTCCCCTTCCTTACAATTTCCAATCTTCCCTGCCCTTACCATTCTCCTCTTCTATACAATTACCAGTATTCCCTACCCCTACCATTCCTCCCATCGCTTCCTTACCAATCTTCCCTTCCCTTACCATTCCTCTCTCCTCTTCCCTACAATTACCAATCTCCCTACCAACCTTCCCTTCCCATTCCTCCCTCCTCTTCTCTACAATTACCAATCTTCCCTGCCCCTGACACTCTTCCCCTACCTTCACCCTATTCCCCAGCCCTTACCACTCTTCCTCTGCCGCTTCAACTATTTACAACCCTTTCCACTCCTCCCTCCTCTTCCCTACCATTACCGATCTTCCCTACCCTTACTATTCCTCCCTCCTCTTCCCTACAATTTCCAATCCTCCCTACTCCTCTCTACTCTTACTATTCCTCCCTCCTCTTTCCTACCCTTACCAATGTTCCCTGCCCTTACCATTCCTCCCTTCTCTACAATTACCAATCATCCCCACCCCTAACAGGTTTCCCCTACCTTCACCCTTCTTCTCTACCCTTCCCACTCTTCCCCTACATTTACTCCTCTTCCCTACCCTTACAACATTCTGCTGCCTTCACCTCCCTTCATTGCCCTTACCACTACATACGTCACCACCTCAATACACCTGCTGTCATCACCACAGCTGCCAACCCCCAACCCTCCCTATTCTAAAATGGGCACAATTGTGCTTGCCTCTAGAATAGTAATAGAAGGAAAATCTTGCATGGGGAGGGGGGGGGGGGGGTTGTGGCGACAACTAGCAAATCCCTCACTTTGGTGGGATTTCCTCTCACTTCCTGTTGTGCCTATAGGACGGGAAGTGAAGAAAAATCTTCCCAAAAGGGACACAGATGGAAAGGGTTAGAACCCTCCTTTACTTGTTCCAAAGTGAAAAGAATGTTTTTCCTTTATTTCTATTTATATGCGGTACAGTGCCTTGAAAAAGTATTCACACCCCTTGAAATGTTCCACATTTTCTCATGTTACAACCAAAAATGTAAATGTATTTTATTGGGATTTTATGTGATAGACCGACACAAAGTGACACATAACTGTGAAGTGGAAGAAAAATGATAAATGGTTTTTAACATTTTTTACAAAATATGTAAAAACTGTGGAGTGCATTTGTATTCACCCCCTTTACTCCGATACCCCTAACTAAAATCTAGTGGAACCAATTGCCTTCAGAGTCACCTAATTAGTAAACAGAGTCCACCTGTGTGTAATTTAATCTCAGTATAAATACAGCTGTTCTGTGAAGCCCCCAGAGGTTTGTTAGAGAACCTTAGTGAACAAACAGCACCATGAAGGCCAAGGAACACCCCAGACAGGTCAGGGATAAAGTTGTGGAGAAGTGTAAAGCAGGGTTAGGTTATAAAAAAATATCCCAAACTTTGAACATCCCACAGAGCGCTGTTCAATCCATCATGGGAAAATGGAAAGAGTATGGCACAACTGCAACCCTACCAAGACATGGCCATCCACCTAAACTGACCGGCCGGCCCCCTACCAAGACATGGCCGTCCACCTAAACTGACCGGCCCGGGGCCCTACCAAGACATGGCCGTCCACCTAAACTGACCGGCCGGGCAAGGAGAGCATTCATCATAAAAGCAGCCAAGAGGCCCATGGGAACTCTGGAGGAGCTGCAGAGATCCACAGCTCAGGTGGGAGAATCTGTCCACAGGACAACTATTAGTCGTGCGCTCCACAAATCTGTCCTTTATGGAAGAGTGACAAGAAGAAAGCCATTGGTGGAAGAAAGCCATAAGAAGTCCTGTTTGCAGTTTGGGAGAAGCCATGTGGGGGACACAGCAAACATGTGGAAGAAGGAGCTCTGCTCAGATGAGACCAAAATTGGACATTTTGGCCTAAAAGCAAAACACTATGTGTGGGGGAAAACTAACACTGCACATCACCCTGAACACACCATCCCCACTGTGAAACATGGTGGTGGCAGCATCATGTTGTGGGGATGCTTTTCTTCGACAGGGAAGCTGGTCAGAGTTGATGGGAAGATGGATGGAGCCAAATACAGGGCAATCTTAGAAGAAAACCTGTTAGGAGTCTGCAAGACTTGAGACTGGGGTGGAGGTTCACCTTCCAGCAGGACAACGACCCGA
Source organism: Pelophylax lessonae (assembly GCF_965119305.1). NCBI lineage: Eukaryota > Metazoa > Chordata > Amphibia > Anura > Ranidae > Pelophylax > Pelophylax lessonae. The sequence continues at coordinate 14,548,020 of NC_138779.1, read as the reverse complement.
AACATCCAACCAGAGCTACAATGGAATGGTTTACATCAAAGCATATTCATGTGTTAGAATGGCCCAGTCACAGTCCAGACCTAAATCACATTGAGAATCTGTGGCAAGACCTGAAAATTGCTGTTCACAGACGCTCTCCATCCAATCTGACAGAGATGAGATATTCTACAAAGAAGAATGGGCAGAAATGTCCTCTCTAGATGTGCAAAGCTGGTAGAGACATCCCCAAAGAGACTTGCAGCTGTAATTGCAGGGAAAGCCGGGTTCTACAAAGTATTGACTCCGGGGGGTGAATACAAATGCAGCCACACTTTTCACAGATTTATTTCTATCATTTATCATTTTCCTTCCACTTCACAATTATGTGCCACTTTGTGTTGGTCTATCACACAAAATCCCAATAAAATACATTTACGTTTTTGTGATCGTGGCGAGTGCAATGATTCAGGATCTCGGGGTTGCAGCGAGTGCAATGATTCGGGATCTCGAGGTTGCAGCGAGTGCAATGATTCGGGATTGTGGCGAGTGCAATGATTCGGGATCTCGGGGTCGCAGCGAGTGCAATGATTCGGGATCTCGGGGTCGCAGCGAGTGCAATGATTCGGGATCTCGGGGTCGCAGCGAGTGCAATGATTCGGGATCTCGAGGTTGCAGCGAGTGCAATGATTCGGGATTGTGGCGAGTGCAATGATTCGGGATCTCGGGGTCGCAGCGAGTGCAATGATTCGGGATCTCGGGGTTGCAGCGAGTGCAATGATTCGGGATCTCGGGGTCGCAGCGAGTGCAATGATTCGGGATCTCGGGGTCGCAGCGAGTGCAATGATTCGGGATCTCGGGGTCGCAGCGAGTGCAATGATTCGGGATCTCGGGGTCGCAGCGAGTGCAATGATTCGGGATCTCGAGGTTGCAGCGACTGCAATGATTCGGGATTGTGGCGAGTGCAATGATTCGGGATCTCGAGGTTGCAGCGAGTGCAATGATTCGGGATTGTGGCGAGTGCAATGATTCGGGATCGTGGCAAGTGCAATGATTCGGGATCACGGCGAGTGCAATGATTCGGGATCACGGCGAGTGCAATGATTCGGGATCACGGCGAGTGCAATGATTCGGGATCACGGCGAGTGCAATGATTCGGGATCGCGGCGAGTGCAATGATTCGGGATCACGGCGAGTGCAATGATTCGGGATCACGGCGAGTGCAATGATTCGGGATCGTGGCGAGTGCAATGATTCGGGATCGTGGCGAGTGCAATGATTCGGGATCGTGGCGAGTGCAATGATTCGGGATCGTGGCGAGTGCAATGATTCGGGATCACGGCGAGTGCACTGATTCGGGATCACGGCGAGTGCACTGATTTGGGATCGCGACGAGTGCAATGATTTGGGATCGCGGCAAGTGCAATGATTTGGGATCGCGGCGAGTGCAATGATTCGAGATCGTGGACAGATTTCGCCGCAAACCAGGGCGCCAATATCTGAACGGAGCCTGACGGATTGAAGCCAAACTCCAGCTCACACTTTATATTCAGTTACAGCATAAATAAAAGCTGATGATTGCAAGCAAGAAATGGTTTCTCTCAACCCTCAAACTGATACATCAGCAGGGGAGCTTGTTCTGTTGAAAAACAACAGACTTACTGGCCGGAACATCAGATGAAAATAGAAAAAAAAAAAAACTAAAAACTAAAAAAATAAAACAAATGCAGGCATCAGATGTAAGAATTGGTAATCTGCAATATAAGAAATGTGGCTGCGCCCCGTTATATCATTCTACGCTCCTCTGGTTCTGGGATAAATTCTATTATTTTCCTAATCAAAAAGAAATATAGATAAAAAGTGGAGGAAAACCTCCGCCAGTGGGTGTGGATTTTTGAGGGGTTGTCAATCATTGTGAGCATGTAAACAACTAATCATTGTATAAAAGGATACATTTTATTATACAAACATGATAAAAGCACAGTAAAAAGGAAACATTTCAATGTCCCATCGACTCACTAGGAGTAAGAATAGGGTTACATATTAGTTTGGAAGGATTCTGAAGGTCCAACGCGTTTCGTCGAACATATGTGTTCATATATCACTTCCTCAGGGTCCCTCACTATTCACTAAATGATCATATACACTTTTTGAAGTGTATAAGGCAGGGCTCGACAAACCCCAGGCGCCAGGTCGCATTGGCGGCTAGAATTATCGGCCTGGTGCCTGGGTTACATTGCTGCAGGTGTCTCGTCACCAGACATCCCAAGTCTCTTGTTAGGTGCGGGCTCCGGCTCCCTGACACTCGTAAGTACCGTGCCCACATGCGGGAAATTCCCGCACCTCGCAGGAGACTTGGGATGTCTGGTGACAGAACGGTGTCTGTGTCAGCTGTCAGAACGGAGTTGATGATTCCTGTACACTTCCCGGCTCCGTCCTGTCACAGGCGGAGTGATATCAAATGCCTTCCCCCTATGAGAGGAGGGATACAGGAAACATCCGCTCTGCATGCTTCCTCCAGCACCGCTCCCTGATCTCCACCAGCATTTCCCGCCAGCAGTACCATCCATCAGTAAACGCAAGGAGTACCCACAGCAGTACCAGCCAGGACTAGCCACAGCAGTACCCACAAGGAGAACCCACAGCAGTACCAGCCAGCAGTACCCACAGTAGTACCAGCCAGCAGTACCCACAGTAGTACCAGCCAGCAGTACCCACAGTAGTACCAGCCAGCAGTACCCACAGTAGTACCAGCCAGCAGTACCCGCAAGGAATACCAGCCAGCAGTACCAGCCAGCTGTACCCGCAAGGAGTACCCACAGCAGTACCAGCCAGAAGTACTCACAGCAGTACCAGCCAGCAGTACGGCCTGCCAGCAGTACCCGCAAGGAATACCCACAGCAGTACCAGCCAGTAGTACCCACAGTAGTACCAGCCAGCAGTACCCGCAAGGAATACCAGCCAGCAGTACCCACAGCAGTACCAGCCAGCAGTACCCGCAAGGAGTACCCACAGTAGTACCAGCCAGAAGTACCCGCAAGGCTTACCCACAGCAGTTCCAGCCATCAGTACCCACAGTAGTACCAGCCAGCAGTACCCGCAAGGAATACCAGCCAGCAGTACCCACAGCAGTACCCGCAAGGAGTACCAGCCAGAAGTACCCACAGCAGTACCAGCCAACAGTACCCGCAAGGAGTACCCACAGTAGTACCAGCCAGCAGTACCCACAGCAGTACCAGCCAGCTGTACCCGCAAGGAGTACCCACAGCAGTACCAGCCAGAAGTACTCACAGCAGTACCAGCCAGCAGTACCCACAAGGAGTACCCACAGCAGTTCCAGCCAGCATTACCCACAGTAGTACGGCCTGCTAGCAGTACCCACAAGGAATACCCACAGCAGTACCAGCCAGTAGTACCAGCCAGCAGTACCCATAGTAGTACCTGCCAGCAGTACCAGCCAACAGTACCCACAAGGAGTACCACTACCCACAGAAATACCAGCCAACAGTACCCACATGGATTACCCACAGCAGTACCAGCCAGTTGTACCTGCCAGCAGTACCAGCAAGGAGTACCCACAGAAATACCAGCCAAAAGTACCCGCATGGATTACCCACCAGAAGTACCAGCCAGCAATACCCACAGTAGTACCAGCCAGCAGTAAGTCACGTGCTAGGGGTGCAACTATCCCCCAGTACATAACTGTAAATATCCCAGTATGTGCAGTTTTCCTGACTCCTCCCACCATCCCCACTTCCAATCACTGAAGTGGTCATGGTGGTTGGAGTGTTCCTTTAATATCTCTCAGAAGAAGTAAACAAAGTACACACGGGTCGAATGCCGGACAACATCAGCCGGTTCAATAAAAACCGGCCGGCATTGGGCCTGTGTGTATGGCAGCCGGTCCGACAGAAGCCGGCCATTCGACATGTGTGCAAAAAAACACCAAAAACCTGGCTTCTAACTTTTTTTTAGCTGGCTCTTAGATTTCAAGCCCTGATAGAAGACTATTCAGTGAAAAGTGAGGGTCCCTGAGGAAGCCATATGTGAACACAATATATGTGCGACGAAACGCGTTGGATCTTCAGAATCCTTCCTAATATGTAACACTATTCTTACTCCTAGTGAGCCGATGGGACATTGAAATGTTTACTATTCACTGCGCTTTTATCATGTTTGTATAATAAAATGTATCCTTTTATACAACGATTAGTTGTTTACATGCTCACAATGATTGACAACCCCACCCCCACTAGCGGAGGATTTCCTCCATTTTTTATTCATTTTTAATAACGATAATTGGGATGTGGATGTCGGCGGTTGCTTTTTGAACTGATACATTTCAATTCTATTGATTTCCTGTAGGGAAAATGTATTGTTGTTTCCTCTGCCCCCCCCCCCCCCCCGGCCGGGGACAAGGGGTGGGCAGGAGGGGCGCAATGGTTTATTGCAGGGATAGGGGGGGGGGGGCCCTGACCCTAAGGGAAGGGGGGGGGGGGAATTTGGTATTTTTGCCCTGGGCAACCTTGTCCTGGCACTGCCCCCATCACACATCCCGGGGGGCAGCGTATTCCTGGGGGGGCGCAATAAGATTTGGCGAGTTTGCGCACACAGCTGCTCTTTAATTCCCCCCCCCCCGGAGACCATAAAACGAGCACCGTCTGTGCGCATGCGCAGACACCCCGCAGAGATATTTGCGCACGTGCCAGCTCTTTAAAAATGGCGGCACAGAAGGGGGGCGGGGAGAAGAATTCCACACAACATGCAAACTCCATGCACATTTCCTGCCTGGGATTGGGACCTGAGACCCCCCCAATGCTGCAAACACTCCAGAATGAATCATGGCTGCCCCCAGACATCCCTGAGGGGGTCTCCAGGACTCAGGGGCCACACATAGACCCCGCCCCCCTCCTCTATGGGGGTCCTAGGAGGGGTACAACCCCACACAGGCCCCCGCACCCGCTTATATACCTGCCAGTCCCCCGGCTCACTCTGCACCTCCAGGCTGCTCCTCTGCGTCCGGCCGGCCGCTCTCGCGAGATCTCATGTCAGGTGACCTCCGGAAATCACACAGGGCGTCCCGCTGCCGGCCGCCATGTTGGTTGTGGCAATCTATATGTGGAAACTCCGCCGTCCCGGTCGTTGTACCGGGAATGTTACTCTCCCGTATGATATAATTATCCCCGCTCTGGTCTACCAGCCTGCTGGAAAGGAGTCAGGATCTCGGTGTGAGGCGGGAGGCAGTGAACGCCCGCCATCTTGGTTGTGGCAAGCTACATGTGGAAACCCCCGCCGTTCCAGGCTGTGTACTGAAAATTTTATTCTCCCGTATGATATAATTATCCCCGCTCTGGTCTACCGTTCCGCTGGAACGGAGACAGGTTCTGGGTGTGAGGCGGGAGGCAGTGAACGCCCGCCATCTTGGTTGTGGCAAGCTATATGTGGAAACCCCCGCCGTCCCGGTCGTTGTACCGGGAATGTAATTCTCCCGTATGATATAATTATCCCCGCTCTGGTCTACCGGC